>NW_010203909.1:0-59816 GCF_000695765.1 Mesitornis unicolor | reverse complement strand
AGGAATGCCAGGTAAACAACTTGCTGGTGTCCCTCCCCTACCCTGAGAACCAACACCATTTCTTAATTTATTTTTTTTTAAGACATCTATTCAGGCTTGGAAAAAAACGAGAGGAGAAAAATGGGTTTGTCCATATCCCATTGAGAAGAAAGAATGGTAGAAATAAGGGAAATTTAATTAAAAATAAAAGGTCAAATGTATTCAGCTCTCCCCTTGCCACGTTGCTTAGGCTAAAGCATCTGTGGTAAAGGTGTGTCTTGGGGGAGGGAACTTTGTTCAATTCATACATGGATGGGGTCTATAAATACTGTGTATAAAAAGAAATTATTTTAAAGCTCATATTCATTGTCTAGTCTAGGAATATTCTGTAAAAGAAATAATTTAAGTTCTATTTTCTTTGTGTTCTGTCGGTTCTGAGCAGGCAGCGTTGTGTCGAGAGCTTTTCAGCCTGGTTTATGGAAGCAAAGCAGCAGTGCCCCTTGTCTCTCCCTTACTGACTTCTCAGTAATTTTTCAGCCAGCTCTGCTCCCCAGTCCAGATTTTGCTGGCAAGAAGTAGAAGTGTTAAAGACAAAGCTCCTGCAAGGATTATAGGAGAGCATGTGAGGAAAATTCTTCTACCAAAGGGAGAAATCTGTAAGGTCTCTTACACCTTATTTGACAGCGGAACATCTAGGCAGCATAACTGCTATGGCAGCGGGAACCTCTCGTCTGAGTTCACGGTTAAGCATGGGCAAGGCAGGCTTGGTTAGTGCTGGAATTTCCAGATCTGCTTGGTTCATGAGTGGTGAAGAAAATGCACTGCTAAGGGGATTGTGCAGAATTTCATAGGTTTGCTGGGGTGTGATCTCCAGACCTCCTTGTTCTCTCGTTGCATGAACAAGTGCAATTTGTCTTTTACTTCTTCAACAAAAATGAAAGTGTTTCGCCGGCTGAAAAAAATGTTTTTGTTTTAACACATGTTAAAGAAACTATTTTGGCACTTCACGTGTAGGTTCTGCAATGCAAAATATGGAAATGATGAAGTTCAGTGGTTTTTGGTGTTATCACAGCAATGCTGCAGTTTTACCGACAGCTGAATCTTCTCCCAGGGCTGCCCTCTAATCCTGTAATGGCAGTGCACTCTTTAATTTCTATGAAGTTGTCTCTCTTAAGCTTTCACACAATTTGATCGCCAAAAGAGATCTTTTTCTGAGAGGGAATATTGAGGTAGACTTTTTGTCTTGCACCGTCCTTCACTGTGATAATAGCACTTCATTAGTTGACTCTATTTCAGTAAAAAAATAAAGGAAGGTGGTGAATGAAAGGAACTGAAAAATCAGGTGTGGAATGTCTTCTGCAGGCAGAGAGGTGTCACAGTATTTAAACCATAAAGGAACCTTTGTGGGATAGAACAATGATTGCTATCCGCTGACAATCAGTTCATTACTCAGAGGACTCTGACATTACCATCAGCCTTTTTTCTTCAAATTTTCCAATTTCCTTACAAATTATTAGGAGAAAGTCCTGTTCACCGAGGTCTCTGGCATTCCCTGGGATCACGGAGTCAGTCCCAAGAGAAGTTTGGAAAATTGTTGTTTCATTGAAACTGAAAAATCCACAAGGTTGAGTATAAGGACTTGCAAGCTTAATTATTTGTTGGGTGTGTATTTATAGAGTAAGACCCAGTGAAAAAAGGATTGTAGATGTCAGGGAGTACCTTTATGGTAATGATGGGGGGAGAGGGCTCAGCAGACCCCGGGGCAGGATGGCTGGCAAATGCAGGCCGGTTGGCACAAACCTCCCATGTCTGTCCCAGATGGAGAACTTCTCCGGATTAGGCATTTTGGAGCACACGTTAGTGCTAGTGAGTGGAAAATCTGCTTCAATTTTGAATTCAACCAAATAAAAGAGAGTGTAAATTTAAAGTTGGCTTTTGAGAAAAGATTGCTTCTTTAATTGTACCCATCTTTGGCAAGTCAAATCTGCATTTGCCTGTTTAGCCTGGCTTCAGAGAGATCCTTTCAGTTCTGTATGTGAAAATGACGTCACATCCTAAACAGTTCTGTGGACTGTTGTCTTGTCTTTCCAGATAGGACACTGAAATCGCTTTGCATTGAGTGACTGAGGGTTTTTCCTAGTTTAAATCTTCACGTGTTCAGAGTTTATGACACTTTGGAACAAGAAAGTCAAATGTCAGTGTTAGAGGTCTAATTACTTATGTAGCTTGAAGAACTATTTACAAAAATGTTGATGAACTTTAAGCGTTCTCCTCCCACACACTTCATGAAGCTTTCCAGAACAATCTTTGGTTCTCAGAATTTCTCACTTGTGACCACTGGAGTTTGCTATTATTAACTTGTGGTTTAGCTCCACTAAAAGATGAAAGAAGAATTGAGCAGTGGGGATGTCAAGACTGTGGGTCAAACGTGACGAGCCACACCAGTAACCTGCCCGAGCTCAGCAAAGACGATGCGATTTGCTTTCTCTGTTCTTGAAGCAAAACTTGAATATGATTATTTCCCCTGAAATGATAACTTGCATCTGACATACAATTTTACTAGATTTAGTGCTAGAACATGTGGCCAAAGACAGTACAGTCTGTGGGCTGTTCAAGCGGTAGCTTAGGTATCTTGAAAACTGCTTAATAAAATGATTATGGAAAGGAAAGCCACCGTGTGTACTCCACCTGAATTCTGATGACACCCTGCGGTTTCTGTTTTGACGGTGGCGGTGGCAGCCAGCGTGTACGCTGTTCTGTGTGATTGTGAGCTGCAGGAAGCTGGTATTTTCATTTATCTGCATGCCACAGAGCTTCCCACAAACGTTCCACACCTGCACTGGCTTGTTCAATAACTGAAAATTAGTTAAAGCCAGCTGTTGGGATAAGGAAAGGCACTTTGTCAGACTACTTTTATTTCTGTGGCGTTGTGGTGGGAGCTTTCTTCGGGGGTCTGAGGCGGCTGCTGAGAAGATACATCAAAACCAAAAGATACTCAGTGTGAATGCTTAGGAGTTTGGCGTGGTTTTCAAGGAAGGGAAAATATATTGCCTTTGTGGAGTTCGCTGCGTGCTCTGTATTTAAAGACAGGTATCTTGGTTACCTGTGCGTTAACCAGAATAGTTACAACAAGTAAGGTTTTCCTTACGTATGTGATTAGGGCACAAAGGATTTCTGTCACCACAAAAAAGAGGCCACATTGTAGGAATTTATATTGGCCAAAGTGTTTTACAAGAAGTATTTCACAGGAAGCCGGCTCTGGCGGTCACCCAGGAGCTGTGCCAGCACTGGGTAAGCCAGCCCGCTTCCAGCAAAACTTCCCTTTCTTTTGCTCCCGATGTTAAAAAGTGACTGTTTAATTTAGACAAAGTTAACTAAAGGGAAGGCTTTTCATGCTATTTCTGTCAGGAGGGGGAATTGCAGGTGTGATCTCTTTCCGCAGGAGGCACCGCACTTTCCTCCTCCCATTTCTGTGGGCAAAAAAAGCATCTTCATGGGCTTTCCCAGGGATTTCCTTCCTGCATTTGCACAGGCCGTGTCCAGTTTTCTGTTTTTCTCCTGCCTCTCCTTTTAGCTTTCTCTGGTTCTAGTGTAGCTGAGCAGTGAATCCCCCATCTCCTGCCGGTGCTGCGATGGCACAGTGGTGTGTGTTGGTATTTTGGGTTTAGTGGGCAAAACTTCGTGTGGCTTTCCTGGTTATTTTGTATGAAGAGTGGGAAGCCAGTGTTGGATCCTCATGGTATTCCTCAATTATTTCTACCAACCCTTGTTTAGCTGACTTTGCTCTCAGGTAGTAGTTGGTCCACTGAGTCATCAGCATATTTTTTTGATGACCATTACTTTTTTAACTCAGGTTTCAAGCATGGTTGGAGGACAAAGCAACTCCTACTGAATGGTGAAAACAAGGCCACAAATTAGCTCCAGAAGCACTGATTGCATCGATTGTTTTGAACCTTGTAACAATGATGTTTTACCACAAACACAATCAAAGCTTTCTTTTTTATTTCTCATTAAGTCCTTTAATTAGAGGACAAGATTTAGTTGCTGCATGTAACTTACTGTACAGCAAGCAGTGCTGGAGTTAATACTGTATTAAACTACTAACTGTTTCATTAACCATATCAGTGGTCATGTAAGCAGAGCATGGAAGTTTAATGTCTTTCTTTTACCGTCCTTGGGTTTCAGCTATGTCTGTTTACAGCTCTGTTGGCATTGCTGGAAAAACCATGTCGGCATGTCAGCAGGTAGTCTTACTTTATTGTATGCAGACCTTTTAATTGCCCTCATTGTTAAGGAATTAATTTCTATTGAGTTTTGAAATGCGATAGCTGCTGTAGCATGTAATTGGGTTGGGATGTATTCAGCAAACACGAGTCCACAGCCCCTGCTGCGACAGCTGCTGCACCACCTTCGTGTTCTGCAGAGATATGGACAGAGTATTGAGGAAAAACAGATGTTTGGCTGGGTCAGCAAGCTTCACTTCCACGTTTGGTGAATAGTCAGGTGGTGTCAATGCTGTTGTGGTAGTTGAGGTGACTTCACCTGGGAGTTCTGCCTTTGAGTGAAGGTGTTCACTCTTTGTACTGCTGCAGAGTTTAACTCCCTGGTTTTATCTCCTCCAGAATTACTTTTTGGAATGAAATTTCTAGTGCTGAGTCACATTTTCTGAGATTTTTTTTTTCCCTTCATTTGAATTTATACATTAAGATGTATTTGGCTTACTGGAGCATGCAGCATATACTGCTGTGTGTGCTTTAAAAGTAAATCCCCCTCCACCTGCTGTTGGTCAACAACTGCTCTCCAGTTGAGTCTCCCTGTCAGAGCTGTTGTGATTTTACCATAAAGTTTGGAAGTGGGATTTTGACAGGGATCCTGATGGTACCCCAGCCTGGATTCACTTGTTTTCAAACCTCTTCTGGCCTCCCATCATGAACGTGGGATGCTGGGGTACTTGACCACTCGGTTTAGTCTCCGTGGATGAGAACAGAAATGTTGGCTCCTCTCTGGACCTCCTGGCATCCTGAGAGCTTGGGTGCTGCCCTACAGCATAGTCTGGAGTACAAACTCCTGGACTGGGGCAGTGGCTCGTGCCGTGCCGGTTGCAGTGCTGTGACTGGTCAGTGTAATGGCATCCAGTACAACCGAAAGTCCCCAGAGAAATAGCCAGTGGCTAAAATGTTTGTGTGAATCCTTTCTAGGAAATAAAGGATGCAAATAATTGTGCATAAATACCTTATGAATCTGAGAGACTTGGAGGAGTAAGTGCAGGGAACTGGAAGGGCGCACTGGTACCTTTTTTTCATGTCACTTCAGAACTGATGAATAGGTGCCATACGATCAAACTTGCTGGATTTTGAACTCGGTAAAATACCAAGTTTTCTGGGACACTGTGGGGAATATGCACTTGGTTAATCTTTATTCCTTTTTTTTTTTTGCTTTGAATATGTAGGAGTTCTGGGAGCCGGTGTTCAAAGTAATCCATCAGCTTTTCCATTTGATTTCCCGCAGCCGGGCTGTGCGAATGCTGGCCGATACCACTGCTGCCATGTCCCGCCTGGTTCCTGGCCCAGCGCCCTTCGGGGCCACTTCCCCTCTGCCTCTGCCACTTGCGTGGAGCAAGCAGAAGGGATCAGCAACCCACATGCGCTATTTGAAGTAGCTTAGGAGGAAATCCCACCGAGGTACACTTATTGAGGCTGGGAAGGCAAAATGTGTCTTTCTCTTGGATTTGGCCAAGAATCCGATCTGGTTTTTGGAGGCAGGATTTGGTTCTCTGGGAAAAAAACCCAAAATGCTATCAATGTGCACTGGTGTGGGAGTGAGCTTGTGTTGAAGAGCACGCTGCAGCTGGGCAGCGTCTCTCCAGGCTGTGTTCAGTTCCCCCTGTTCATCGTCCCGCGGTTACTCCACTTCCCTGCCCTCGTGTCCCAGGGCTGGCGGCGTTGCTGGTGGGGACAGCGCAGGGTGGAAACGGGAGAGCCAGGGGCTGGGTTTGTGTCTGCGCTGCTGGTAGCCGTGGCCCAGGGCCCTGCAGGGTCAGTGTTCCCCAGGCACGCCCAGCACCATCACAAACACCGTGTCTGGCTGTCGACAGCAGGCGCAGGGCAGTGGTCAGGATCTGAAGCGCTCTGCCAAACATTTTGGTTTTTTCCGGGCTGAAAGAATGAGTTGAGTGCTTTTAGGAGAGTAACTACAGGAGCATTTAAATGACAAAGTGAAATATTCCATCCTTGATCAAACTGCAGAGAAATCCAGAAACCCTCTTTTAATATTCTCCAGTGTGTTTTGCTCTGTTTCAAGAAATTACACCGATGCTGTTAAGTTTCTTAATTTCTTTCACCCGTTGCTGCTATTCTAACTTCTGTCATTTATAAAAGTTCAATTTAATACCAGAGACAGGAAAATAACCTCCAAAAAGCTTTTACTATCTCTGGAGGAAATAGGGTTTTATTTGATATATAAACATTGGATAAATGCATGCATTGCCACTGCAGGTACCACCTGTAGTTAAATGGCTGCTGTTTCTGCAGAGAACCCGAAAAGCTCTATCTTCCAATTACAAATGGGAAAATCCACAGGGTGATATTGGATTAATTGACAGGCAGCCATGCATGAGTAGTCCTGCACTTCCAAATGTAAATAACAAGTGCTTTGGAACAGTTAGAATAAAGATTTTTATATTTATTGAAATTAATCCAAAATTCAGAGCTGTGTCTGTACAGAGCAAAGAAATAAGTGATCATTAAACAAAATCCACAGCCTTGTCTGTGGTGCACAGAACTTGTGTACCAGCCTTTTTAAAAACTTATTGTTAGAGTAATTGCTTTTCTTTCTGCTTCAGCATATAATGGCTCCAACTTCACAGTTTAAAATGGGAAGAAAAATGTGCTTTAAGTGGTTTTACTTAACTAATTACATGGTTAGGCGCGTAATTTAAATCAAATGGCTTGATTTGTTAATAAGTTGTTTAAATTAATAGGGGGGGAAAAAAGTGCTCCAGCAGTTCATCTTCTACCCCTGTGGTTTAAGCGGTGTATTATGTACTCCTGCTGTTTCACATAGAATACCATGTTTAACGTGGCAGCTGAATTTTGGAGAGTGATATACCACCGACAAAAAAAGAATAGAAAAAGAGACATTAAACCCCTGGTTAGATGTATTTCTCTTCCTTACAAAATAAATCAGTGGCAGGAAATCACACTGTATGTGCACATTTTTATTTTACTTTTATGCGGATCAGGCTATCGTAGCTGAATTTGTTGTAAACTCTCGTACAGACTAATTTGATACTGTCCTAGAAAGATGTACACTTGAATATTTAACAAAAGCAACAATGCCAGTGAATAGATGACATTAAAAGTATTACTTTTGCATAATTTATGTTCAGTGGTGCTGATATTAGGCTTCACTTCATCACCCGCTTACACAGAGAGTGCTAGATGTTTCAAATCTCATTAAGCTATTTATTCATTGTAATGAATGATTTTAATGTACTGTATTAAGGTTATGCCACACTGCACTGTTCAAAAATCCATCTTACTGTACATATTTTAATGTTTGCAGCCAAATTAATACCTTTATTACTGCCTCAATGGTTGAGTGGACACCCTTCATACATTAATCATTGTTGTCTTGGCTTCATCCCACTCCTCTGCTGAAGTTTATAAAGCCATATTCCTTTATAGAGATGTAATCATCTAGCTATCTATGTCTATGTACGCAAAGCCTAATGTCAGAGGCTGGTAATCACGTTATCAGGTGTCCTTAGATCCACAAAATGTGTGGTAATTCCCTGCACATTCTCAGAAATACATCAAATTTTAAAGTGAAAAATAAAAAATCCACACACCCTGCAGCCCCTGCTGACTTCCCCTCCAAAATCCTTCACATTGTTTTCTGTGCACAGCAGAGACAGGCGATAATACTTCATTGCACCAACAGCAGGCAGTTAAAGTTAAAATTCTTCTACTCCTACAATAAATCTGATCAGATTTGCCCGTTAGATGCATTTTAAAAACCTTACTGATTGCCAGGTGCTCATATAAGGGTGGCTGATACGGGTTTCGTAGCTGAGTGTTAACATAGCAAAGGGCAGATGTCAGCGGTTAGACTGAACTTGCAAATTATACATGTTCACTTAATATGGTTTAATAAATAATGTCTTTTGAATTGATTGTCAGTCTCTTCCCTGGAGTTTTTTCACTCCTGGTTCTTTATCACCCACTCAGTGTTTGAAATTGTAACCATGTAAAAGGTGATTGGAAATTGCTGGGCGTAGGGGGGAGTTAAAAGCTGTGTTTTACTGAAAAATGATTGTGGAAAATCTGGTTAAATGGGCTTCAGGTCATGAAAGTCTGATTCTGGTGCTAAGACTGTGAATGATTTTGATGGCAAAGACTTCTCAAAAAGTCCAGCAAAATCAGGAAACGAAAACCAAAGCATCAGCTTGGGTGGTAGCTAAATTGGCTGCCCAAATGTTAATTACCCAAAATCTTGGCTTCTCTCACAATGTTTATAATTAGTAGCAGTAGCTTTTAGCCTTAGATGAATACCTCATTAACTTCCATAGAATCCCTGTGTATTATAACAATGTAAGAATGCTGAAGGTTTTTTCCAATAGTTGTTTTATGTCACCAGAAAGCAAAACACCACCGCAGTGCGTGCATTGAATGTGTGACACCGTCATTCAATAGCTGTCCAAGAGGGAAGCACTTCTTCTGTGGTTGGACTAAATGATCTTAGAGGTCTTTTCCAACCAAATGATTCTGTGATTTTGTCTGAAAACTTATAACCCCCAGTGGTTACCAGCACCCTTGTATGAGTGCTTTATACTTTTTGAACTGTCCGTGCTGGAAAACGCTACATCACACGGCTTCGTGTTTTTAAGGGGGAGCGAGAGGGTTTGAAGTAGGGGCGGATCTGTGAGAAGTGGGACTTGGCGCTCCTGGACCCAGCTGAGCCTGAGCATAGGGGCCCTGGAGGCACCTACGCTGTCAAATACCCCAAGGGGCAGGATGGAGGGTCTCAAACTGGTTTCCTGCCAGTGCATTCAGTCGCTGACTGAGCAGAAACTCTTTCAATGGCTCATTTTCAGCACATAGGTCATAGTCTGGCATACAGATATAAGGACCTTGCTTTCATATACTTGGAGGGAGTTACAGGACAGAGTAAAACCGTGTTCTTGAATTTGTTTTGTATTACAACTGCCATAAATTAACAGAAGAATACAAAGGAAACAAGGGAAACCTCTGAGATTCACAGGCTCCTTAGTTCAGGTCTAACTTCCTAGGATTTATAAGAGTGTCAGTGGTGCTTAGTGCTGTCAGGTTGAAATTGGGCCCATCTCTGTGCAGAGCTGTCTCATTTTGGTCAAGGAGGACTGCAAGTCCCTCCAATGGGGAAGGGACAGTGCAATGTCTGTCCTTATGAGTGTGGCAATAAACCTTGGGCTCAGAGAGGCGTAGGTGGGCTGAGGTCAGTGTTTCCTAATATGATGTTACTTATGTGTTTAAAAGACCAAATAAAATTAAACCTTCTAATTTATAAGTAGTGTACTGCTTGGAGGCATTAGAGAGGTTCGTGGACTCCTGACAGTTGACAGGATTGGGCTCTTTGGGAGTTTACCCTGAGCAGATGCACACAGCGTTGCCATGCTGCTGAGCAAGCTGAAAGAATTCCCGGAGATCCCAAATCTGGGCCAGGTTTCTTCCTCGTTGACAGAATGTCAGTGAGCCAGGGAGGAAATTTAAAGGGGTTATCTTCTCAGGATATTAAGCTCTTCCAAGCTGACAGCTTTGTTGTAGAGGTCAGCTAAGAGGAACAAGAAAGAAGCCCTGTGATCTAAAGATGGACTGACAGATATGATTTCTTTTCCCTTTATTGAATTATAATGTCAGTGGTTGTGTCCCATTACTCCTATGAGACTGGAAACCTCCACTGGAAACTGGAAGGAATAGATTTTACGTGGTAAAGACAGATTTTTGTTCATAACCACTCTGTAAGGTAGCTCAAGTGTAAGCCAGCGTGTGGGTTTGGCCTGACTGATGAAATCTAAATTAGCTCAGCATATTGCATACAAGCAATGGAAGTGCAAGCACCGAGAGTACAGGTTTTTTCCTCAGGGGCAGTCCACAAACAAAGGGATGTGTTTAGCTCAACTCAGGAGATGCAAAATGCTGGAGGTGTTTTCTGTTTGATTGGATCCTGTGCTTCACGGGAAACTGCAAGTACAGTTTTCCCATGTAAATTTTCTACACAGTTGCATGGTTGTAATAATAGTGGGTTCCTGTTTTAGTCTTATTTTCCATCTAATTTGTTTCACTTCGGTCTGTTGCTGCATATCCAGCAGAAAGGTCATCTTGCCTTTTGTGCTCTGCTTTGATGGGACTGGCTTCATTCTGACAAAGCTGTGTCACTGGCTACGATCAGCAGCCTCCCTCGTGCAATTAAAGAGAAGAAAATCCTTAGGAAAACCACACCGAATGTACACAATTATTTTGGGTAGTGTTATGTTCAGGAAAGATAATTGGCAAGTTTGAAAGTGCATCTTTTCAGCTCTGTGTGCAGTGTCTAGTACAGCACGGCTAATACCATAAATGTATTTAGGGTTTGAGCTGTCACATCAACAGCTCTGGCCAGTGGATCAAAGAGGGAATAGACTGGGTCAAAGACTCTTGCTCCTATGGCTTTGGAGAAACCACCCAATTTCTCTCTTCCAGTCCTAAAATATCTTCATAAAACTGGGAAGGCAATTCTAGACATCAGAAGAGAACATATGAATTAACTAGTTATATGTAAGGAACATTTTTATCTTCATTTATTCATATTGCCTAGTGCTCTGAGTGGCAGGGGTGGCAGAACCTGACTCCTAACACTGAACAGGAGGCGTCTCTGGCTGTGTCTGGGGGTAGCAATGCACACAGTGACTGTCTGGAGAAGCTGGGCTAAAGGCAAACTCATTCTGTAGAGAATCCTATAAGAGAGCAGCTCGATAAAGAGAGCACTGTATGAATACACAGTGTGTTTCTGTTCTTGAAAAGCCCCATATAAGCACTGGAATTGCCTGGCCATTGGAAATAACAAAGACTAGAGAGAGGTTAATGAGAAGAGTGAGTCTGGTGATAAGACCAAGGAATTATGGATAGGTAAAAATAATAATACTTTTTGTGATTTATTTTTTTCCTCCCCAGTAACTTATTGCTAACTGGGTGTGTGAGATGACAGCTTTTGAGACCTCTTTACTCTTGTTCAGAAGAAGGTTTTTCTGTTATGTTAATTATCTGATTTTTTCCAGCTGTTACGTTCCAAGGGCTGATCCTGACACCAGTGGTCTAACTGAAAAATGTGAGTGCAGAAGAAAGGCAAGACTGAGCCATCTCTGTGATTGTGCTTAGTTCATTAAATGCTGGAATTTGTGCCTTTTCTTCCTTGAGCAGGACAAGCCCAGCTTGCGCAGTCAGCTCAGGAGGAGGTGGAGCATGGTGGCTCCAAGCTGAATGCTTCCTCATGAATCTACTCCTGGAAAACACTGTGGTGAAGGGGGAGAGCTGATGGGTGTGAGGACCTCTGTGGTCCCTCCTGCAGCAGGTGGAAGTTACAGAGCCCGCCTGCAGTTGGGTTTCTGGAAGAGTCGTGGTTGGGACACCCACAGTGCAGACCAGGAATCCTAGGAGGTGCAGGCATCTTACATCCCCTCACTCTCACATGCAGCTTTAGTCAGCATCATCTAAGCAGCATCATTTATATTGGCATAAACCTGTTTTAAAGCCCTTGAGGACCATTCCTCCTGAAGCTCTCGTATTGGTGTCATTGGGTTTGATCCATCTCCTGCTGCCAAAGCAGGTATGGATCAGGGAGAACACTGAGCAAATGGGCACTCCTGACTTACGAGTTCATCAGGGAGATTGGATGGATGTTCAGCTAGGTTCCTGTCAGGAAACTGTCATTTTAAATCTATGCAGTTTTATATCTTAAAAACTGGTTGCAGCTGTGTGTTAAGTAACAGAAAGGTAAACATCCCGAAAGAGCCGTAGAGATGTGAGTTGTACCTTGGCCAATCTTGGCGCTTTGCACGGGAGGTGTTTCTGGCGGAGCATCTCATACAAACAGACAAGAACCAGCATCGTTTGAAGTGGGAGAAGGCGCAGAGAAGGTTTATTAAGGGCAAAATGGAAAGGATAAGTGCTCAGCTTTGGTACCTGCAGAACACATTAAATCTGACAACAGCAGCAGATGAAGAAGGCCCAGGTGCGGGCGCGTGGCCTCACTGGGTTGTTGTCAGAGGACCGCTGGGAATAACAACAGTTTTCGGTGGTGACTGATTTGAGACAGCACTTCTGTCACTCCCTGTAGTGGACCAGAATGGCAACCTCCTGTGTCCCATAAAAACGGTTAAACCTTTTTATCAGACTGCGGGGAAAAAAAATTAGGAAGCAGTGAAATGAGTTCTCTGTAACCTTGAATGCTTTTCATGGATGCTTTCAGTGCAAATTATCTGTACAGCTTGAGAAATGCCGTCCGTAACTTTCTGAATGCAAGGCGGTGTGTTTATGTAGTTAGATCCCATGCAGACATTTTATGTAAGAAAAATTCATGCTGGCTGGCTTTGAACATTTATTTTTGGGTGCCTAGTAATTTTTTTTTGATGAAATACAATGATTTCTTATACATGCAGAGCTAAAGCGAGCAGAAAGTTATTTGCTGTCTGTGGAGTTAGATACTTCCTGTGAGAAGAACCCTTGCGTAACTCACACGGTACATCCCGGCTGCTATCTGGAGCTAATAGGGATATTTCACTAAGGCATGCTTCTGGGAATTGGAAGAAATGTGGCATGAAAGAGGTTAAATCAATATACAGGTTTTTAGAAATATATTTCAAAAAAAAGCACTGCAGCAGTTGATTTTCTCCATTTTTTCAGGGAGGTAATGAAAAATAAATGGAAAGACTACTTAATACTTCATGTCTGATAACTCAGAGAGCATATATACATATCTATAGTCAATTCTGAATGCATTTAAGGAGCAGTGTGTTTGTGTAGGAAGGGAACGTGGGCAGTGTCCTCGGATGTACTGACTGAAATGAGGGGGTGTGGGCAGCAGTGCAATGACCTGCGTACACTGAATTTTGGTTCTTTGGTATTCCCATGCCACTGACCCGAACCTCCTGGTGGTTCGGTTCTGTTTCTCTCTTACGCCATACACCACATTGGGGGTGGTGTAGACAGAACTGCGAGCTGCTCCTGAGCAAATGTGGACAGATGCTGGTTACAGTGATAACCAAAAATCTTCTGAAACGAGAGAAGATTGACAGCCTGCATTCAGAACATCTGTTCTAGTGCCTCCTACCTTTCCAATACTTAACATGGCAATCTTTGCATTCTTTCAGTGCATTTCTTCTGGAATTCGATTTCACATTTGAAATGTGAATTCAATGTATTTTTTAAATGTAATCTTATTTAATGTTTCCATAGATGTAGCATCTATCTGTTTATTCTAGCTACATTATGTTATCTACATAATACATTAATATGCAATAATTAGCTAGCCCTTTGCTTTGAGGTCCATCACAAGTTATTTAGCTATCTGGATTCAATTAATTAAGTAATTTCCCAAAATCTTAACCTCCATAGTGACTCAAGGAAACCTTGCTGAGAGCTGGAACATTTTATAGATAGCACTATTTGTCCAAAGTTCTATTATTAGCCTAGAAAGAAGGGTTCACCGTGTATTTTTATTAAAAATGACAATGTACTTAACATCTTTAATGAAAACTAACCATTGTGATATGAATTTGGAAACCCTGACACCTTATTTTATAGAAATGAAGTCCCCATGTATATTAAAATTAACATTTTTTAATAACAAAAAGTGATATAGTTTGCTGGAGTAGGGCTAAATTTATCTTATGATTGTACTTGTCATGGCCTTGAGTATTTATTGAGTAGTTTTAAAAGTTCATTAAACTCAAGAGATTAAATATTGCCCCGAGCAGTGCTCCATAAAAGAAAAAATATAGTGCTATTACTTGGTAAAATGTTGTGCTATGTTGTTAATTTAACTCCCCTGAGTTCTCATCTTCTGATTCAAAAGACATTTCCTCATGCTGTTAAATTTGACATTTTCAAAGCATCTCGGACCATCTCTGCATTCACCAGGAGCTCTACTGCCTGTGCTTTTCAGAAATGGGAAAGGAGGCGAGTGGCTCCACAGCCCGGGGATGCCAGGCCCAGCCACGTAGCCAGCTGTTATTTTACAACACTGCTTTGTTTACCGTGATTTAATTGTCCTCTCCTAGCACATTTTGAGGCATAGGGGCAGGGAATAAACTTGAAATTAGTGCTTACTGCTGTCAAAAATTGAGCTTTGTCCAAAACTAGCTGTTGTTTCATTCTACTGAAACCATTAACAGAAACAATGTTTTTAAAAAATTTCTACAACACTTGCTAACATCATTAGGAGATGATGTCTACCGTTTATTTTGCCTGTATTTTCTCACAGAGCAGTTGCCCACTGAATCTCCATAAGAAAATACTTTGTTGAATAAGCTGGGGCACATTCATTCAATTTGTATTTATTATAATTTGTGACCTCAACAACAGTGTTAGATTTTTTTTTTAATACTCAATTGATACAAGAGACTTTTTCTGCTCTGACAAAAGATGACCTGAATGTGGGGAATAGGTAAGAATGCTTCCGAGAAGAAATGTCAAGTTGGCAGTAGTTGCTCAGCACAAAACCTGAACTGTTCACATTTCTGAGCTGTGCTCTCATTCTTTCAAGTCAGTTTAAATGAAATTTTGTTGTACCATTGTGATCTTTCTTAGCAGCGTTTCACTGCCTCTTGCTTATTTGCTTGTGAGCTCATAGGCTCATTGTGTACTAGCTCACTTTGGGCCTTCTCTGTCTAAGGCTGCTCTTGCTTTTATGCTTTGTCACTGCCAGAGCTTGACTGGGGATGAGAGGAAATAGTAAGGGACTTCAGACCTGGAGAGAGGTTACGTCTCCAAGTCGTGGTTTGGTTATGTTCCTCTGGTTGTAACTTGCATCTCGTTAAGCACAGCAGATGCCGAGTTCTCTGCTGACACATCTGGCGTTGGATGGAGGCAGAAGTTGTCTCTCTCAAGGAGGTTGCCGTCTTCAGTGACTCAGAATTGAGTCATGGGCAACGTGATTTTAAAACCTTGTGAATGGTCAGGTAAATGGTATGTTTCAAACCCTCGGATGATAACCTGCAGGTGGTGATGTGTGCATGGCCTTTCCTCACCATTTAAAAGTGCGTGGTTGTCCTGTGCCACTGGTCTGTCTAAATGAAGGGGTTGTAGGGCAGTTCTGCGCTGCAGTCTCTGTTCGTAGAGCTCACTGTGAGATACCATGGGTGGTGTGGGGCCCCAAGCCAGCAGCGGTCGCAGACGAGGCCCAGTGCTCACCTGGGGCACATGAACCCCAGCTGAGCTGTGGCCTGGCCAGGAGAGCCCCACAGGAGCCCAGCTGAGCCTGGGGTTCTTCCGAGCGCTCCCGAGACACTTTCCAAAGAGCTTGCTCCTGCCTTCACCGCCTTCTCCAGGAACAGGTCTTTGAGGCCTTCACATGGCATTGCATGTCAGATTCTCAAGGTGAAAATGCGTGGGGTGACTGTGTATAAAGTGGTTTTAAATAATGTGGGTAGCATTGCATGTGATCTTTTACACTTGCAGGGCAATCTAGCGAGAGCATCTCATGGCGGAATTGATGTGCTTCTCTTTGGTGATTTTCAAATAAATTTGAGAGGAGTCGTAATCATTTCTAAATGATTTAACATCACTTGCAAGAGATCACTCTTAGCAGAAATATTCTTTCTGTAGCTTATGCCAAGTGACTACTTTTTAATGTATACCTGCGGATATCTGGCTTTACGGATGTTCTAGAAATCCAGCTTACACCTAAGATTTATTTACTCATGTGCGTTTTCTGTGCCAGGTGCTTTATATTTTCTGGGCCCTTGAGTTTTCAGTACTGCTTGCTCCTTACACAGGTGGTTGACGGCTTTCTGTAATTACTATTTTTAAACCCCAAGATCCATGTGTGTACCAATGAGGTAGGTATTTTTCCAATTATGTTTGTTTGTATAACAGTCATGCCTGGAGACATGCGTTTTACACATTACACATGCACACCAGTCAGGATGTGTGTGTAAATCAAGGATTGATTTGAAAATTAAACTCACTGGCCCTGTAGCAAAATCTAAGTTTACAGTGACAAAACAATAACAGAGAATTAGAGAGAACCTCTCCTAAAATCAAATCAAGCTCTTGTTTTGCCGCAAGTAATTAGATTGCAGTTTGTTTCACTGCAAAACGCACCGTGGCCAGTAAATTAAACTATCACTTGTCTCACAAAAATAGTTGCCTTCGGTCTGTTTGAGGGTGGCCTTTCTTTGCCCATATTTTCCCTTTTTGTTACCAAATCAAACGAAGTTTTGCATTAGCATCAGTAGCAGCTGCTGTTAAAATCGTAGTCTCAAATTTGTTACTCATTTTACTCCAGGCTTCATTATGAAATTGAAGCTATTACTGTTGTGTCTAATAATGTTACGTGTCTTGGGACAGCCTGACTGCACCAGAAAAAGTTTTATCTGTGTGTTTGCAGAAGTGCTTTGTATGCGTCTTATTTTGGTTTCACTGAACTGAAGATTTTTGCTGGATGTAAGTGGACTTTTTATATGTTTGACTACAAATCTTCCTGAGATATCTCTAAGACAAATGTTAGGTTTGATTCTCTTGGGTTACACAAAAAGTAATTGTGGGTTTTTTTTCCTGGGTAAATGAAAGGCAAATGTTTCATGGGAAACAAAAAAATGTATTAAACAATACATGATCTGTTTTGTTCAGTGACCTTTTGCCATCTTTCAGGCAACTTCGTGATTCCTTGCTCAAAAAGGTTCTTATCTTTTTTTGCCAAAACACAGTTCCAAGAACGATTTGATATCCGCATCAGCAGTGAAGGTTTTACCATTCCAGGTGTTTTGTGAGGAATGAAACAAAAGGCAGTCTGATGGTGCCAGGTCTGGTGAATTTAATGGATGTGGTAACACATCCCATCCAAGCTGCAGCCATTTCTGACGAGTGACCAAACTTGTACGTGGTCATGGAGAAACTCAACACCTTTGTGATTCACCAGTTCTGGATTTTTCTGTTTGGTGGCATCATTTCATTTCTCCAGTTGACGACAGTACATGTCCGAATTAATGGTTTGGTTCCTTGGAAGCAATGCAAAATACACCAGATGTGTGAAATCCCACCAGACTGACAGCAGCACCTTCCTGTGGTGAATATCTGCTTCTGAAGTGCTTTGGGCTGGTTCACCACGCTTGCTCCCTGATCTTTGTCGTTCCTCATTGTTGTAGAGGATCCTTTTTTCATCACCTGTTATCACATATTTCCAAAAGGGATCGTTTTCTTCGTTTTAAGGGAGAATCACAGATGTCAATGTGCTTAGGGAGATGAAGTTCTTTGAGCTCATGTGGTACACAAATATCAAGCTTCCTAACATATCCGAGTTGTTTTAAATAGTTTTCAACGCTCAATTTCAATATGTTAAGATTATCAGTAATCTCTCGTGTTGTTAAGCGCCAACTGGATTCAATCAATGCCTTTATTTTGTTGTTACCAGCTTTGATTGACCTTCCCGAGTGTGGTGTGTATTTAACATCAAAGTCTCAGGACTGAAATTTAGCAAACCAATTCTGATTCTGCCATAGTTTTACAGCCTCTTCACCATGCACATCATGACTTTTTATGAGCTTGCATGGTGTTTTTTCTTTTCTGAAGTAATAGAGCAAAATATGATGAAAATGTTCCTTTTGATTTTCCATTTTGAAAATCAACGCCAAATAAATAATTGTTAACCCAACTGTGCGCTTTCTTTTTCTAAAACAAGCTTGAACTGTCAGCTGTCGAGTTAGATGATGAATTTGCGGTTTAAAATGAAGTCAGGTACGTTTCAAGACATGTATGTCCATCTATTTAAAAAAATCACATTTACTTTGTGGCCAACCCAATAGTTTTGCTGATAAATACACTCACTGGCTGCTTACTCCTGTAAGCCCGGGGCTGTTGGGAGAGAGACCGGGACTTTTGTAAATGCTGAAGTGATTCTGGAAGCCGGATTCCTTTTGTTGCGTTTGTGGTGGTGCAGTCAGAGTTGGGTGCTGAGCTCTTTGGGGATGTCGGAGGGACGGCTGGGCTCCTCATTTCGGTGTGTGTGTAATCCAGTTCTGGTGCGTGACACGGAGATACCTTTGGTGCTTGGCTGTGTCAACTCGTCTGTTTTTCGGACAGTTCTGTGGTATTTGAGTCCACGAGTCAGTGATGCGGTGACCGTGGGCCTCTGTTGGGGTTTGCACACAAGTCTGTACGTCCTTCTTGTCAGGCACTGATAACGTGACTGTTTTTTCATGGCTCAGATGTGTTTGGGCTCACTCCCTTACACAGCTGTTGCAGAAGCCTTAAAATCCTCCCCTGTTTTTGAGATAGAAAGGCCACTTGTAGTTGCTCTTACTGGTTCTTAGTTTTGTTTGTAGGGCAGTAAAGCTGCTTCTTGTATCCTTTCATTGGTTGTGTGGTCAAAGATGGGACAGAACGGACAGGAGAGTGGGCAAGCGGCTTGGAGAGAGGCTTTGCATTGCATTACAGCTCCTGTGAGCTTCTGTTTTCCTGTGTCTCTTTAAAAACAAAATAAAAATTAGGTTATTAAGCAAAAGACTAAAGGTCCAGACTGTGCTGGATCTTCACCCATAGTCGGGTTTAAAAACATGGTGATTTTAAAGTGAATTTGACCAGAACCTTGTTTATCATGTAATGAGGGTTGCTGAAGGAACTTGGTTTCTTTTTCACTGGGTGTAATGATCCCATGTTAGAAGCCATATAGAATTTAATTTACAACCCTTTCTGTTTGCTAAAAGTGTGATTGAAACTTTCTTTGGATTCATGAACTTTGCCACTGTGTAGGACAGAAAAAAATAATGTACGGTTCATTTTGTCCCTTATATCCATTTAATGCCTCCTTCTCTGAGCAAAATGTATTTAGCAATTAAAGGAGTGATGTGGAATATTCCATTTATCAACCAATTGCCCTTTTCTTGTTCCTAATGCATTTTTGAACCTCAAACATGTTTGTCAGTTGTGGAGAGATGTATCTCCTCTCTGTATAAATAAAGCTTTAGCCTTTAGAGAGATGTTTCATGAGAGAGAGAAATATATGTTTTCTTACTATGTTATGCAGGAAAATGACAAAACAAAATTGGATGATATTGTATTGCCTTTATATATGGAGGTGGGGTGAGAGACGTAGCAATTCCATGGCCAGCTAATAAAAGCTGATATTTGACCATTTGATTTTTGAACTTCTCTGCACCTCACAGGCCTTAAATGGCTCACAGAAAACCTGAGAGATGTGCAAGGTGATGATAATTTGTTGGAAATGAAGTATTTCACAGATACTTGCTGTTACTGCTGAAGCTTTAGCCTCAACACAGCCATATTTAGAGGCTCATCCGAGTTCCCACCAGTGTGTCCAGGCTGTTGTCCTCTCTTCTGCTCCCCTCTGCAGTCCCATGGGAGTGTTGGTGCTGGCTGGGCCTCGTGGACAGCAGCGGGAGGGTCAGACGTTGGCCATGGCTGTGAGCATCGCGCAGCCCGCAGTCAGCGCTGTGCTTGGTAAAACTCTGGGTACAAAACTGCTGCTTTCTCAGACTTGGACTATGCACAGACTGAGGTGTTGGTCAGCTTTGGAGTTTGCTGCGCCGGGATCGTGGTCAGCCTTATTAGATGATCTCTTTTGGTGAGCAGTTCAGTTCTATGTGGTGGCAGTGTTTTCACTTGGAAATGGTTGAGAGTTGGTTTCTGCCTGGAAGCACGGGGGACCTGAGGCTTTCGTCAGGGTAGGAGAGTTCGCTGCTGGCTTTTTAATTCTAAGCTTATGTTACAATTAGAGAGCTTTGTAGAAATGGTCAAAAGGTAAGATAAATTCAATGGTAAATTTTGCTGTGGGAAAATGAAATATTTAACAGCAGCTCGTGATTTGATGGCATGTTCACCACAAAGTGCTGAGATGTTTCTTTCAACCTGATCAAAGTACAAGATTAGAACCTTGTTGAAACAAATCACTGTTGTATGCTTATTATTCTAGAGCTTACAAGGTAAAATGAAAACTCCAGTATGTTAACTTTTCATGTTCACAAATAACTTCTTGTAATGTAGGACCAGTTCTGAAATAATGACAAGTTAAGGGTTAAATATTCAACTTCTCTATCGGTTTTGATGCGTTAAGTAAGCAAATTATTTCTGCTTGCTTTTTTAATTAATCTTGCTCATGTCAACTCTAGCATTAAGGAGCTATGGTTACACTCCTGGCAGTTTTAGGTTCAGACAGGCAGAACCCCGGTATTTAAAGCAGAAAGACTGGTTTAAAACTGAATGCAAAACTGCAGGTTCAGACTTAGATAATTCCTGTTTTTTGGGCTCTAATTTATTTTCCTGTAATGGCTTTTTGCTTGAAGTATGTTAACGTGGAGAAATGCCATTTAATCAGCTGTTATTAATGTACTAAGTAAGTTATCTTACTAGGAAATGAATATTTGTATTTGAGTATTTGGATTATTTTCCCCCCATTGTACAACGTTTCTCTTCCCTTCAGTAATTCTTACATTAGTTACTTTGTTTTGCTCTTTAAGTCAAATCTGAAAATTAGAGTAGGTAACCTTTAGAAAATACGAAGATCTTCAGGCGTTGTCTTAATTATTTTCTTGAAATATGTAGATGACTGGCAACGTTGTAAAATAAAATTATAGAGATATGCACTACTTCTACTTATTGTTGACCATAAAACTTAGGGAATTGTGACAAATACCAAGCCCTTTTAAGTTTGCAGCCTGAAAATGAGAAAAGGTTTGCTGGTTTATTCTTTTGTCTGGTTCCATTCAACTCGAAAGTAAGAACAGGAGAATTCTGTTTTACTTCTAAAGATTGAGGTTCCCTTTCTTCCTCCCGTGTAGACAGAAACATTGCAGTTGCTGAGCATCCTTAACAATGCCATCTTTTGAAGATGGAGCTTAATTTATTTAAATTTCACAGTTAGCGCAGTCTGTCACAATGGTGGGTTGCTGTCATGTTAAGCATCAACAAAATTTTATGCTTCTTAGCATTTCAGAAATGACCAGTGACATTAAAACTGTATGCAGCACCTGGCTTGGAGGTAATTCTTTGAAACTTAATTGTGGTTATGATGGTTGCAAAAAAGCTACATAATGATTCTTGATGATGATTGCACAGGGAGATGGTAACGCTGTCAGGTGTGGGATGCCTTGAAGGAGAATCTGCTGCTTTTATGTTTTTTCTCCAGTTTTGTAGATTCACTGTTAATTTATTATATCTCTAGTGCCTTAAGTGTACATGGTACACTTAAGAGATAAAGCTGCAGGTGTAGCCAGAGAGTGCAGTGTTTCAGGGAGTCTGTGGTGTGCAATACATCACACAGAGGCGAGCGGTTTCTTTGAGTGGGACACTTGTGTATTCAATTTATGCTGACTTGAAGTCAAAAGACCCAGCTCAACTCAAATGAGTACATAGCTCTCTGCATTGGTATATATATTTATCTAAATATATATATATATATACACATGTATACACACACACCCCATATACATAGATTATGATACTAAGGGGATGGTTACTTAGGGAAGCACAGGACTGATGATCTCTTGGCTTTTATTCTCCCATTGGAGAGCACCCTTTGAAACCCAAATACGTTGACCAAGTGGTTTGGCTGATGAAGTTTATGCCAACCCTGGCATAAACTGAGTGGAGCAGTGCAGAAGCAGTCGTGTTTGGAAAACTGGTGTAAAAAGAGAGTTTTGTGAGGGATTTTGAGGGCAGAAATGGGCTTACGGCACCAGGGATGGTTTCCCCAGCAAAGCTGCCTGCAGGTTTTGGGGGAGCAGTGTACCTCAAATCTGCAGCGTTGCGGGAGGAGCATGGGGGTGAAGACGGAGGTGTGGGCGGGATGGGGCCTGCAGCACACGGAGTGCCAGGTTGGAGACTTCAAGATTTGCTGGAAGCAGAGCTCAGGTAGAGCCGGGGATGCAGGCAAGCGGCGTGGGGTGGGTTCAGAAGGCAGGGGTGTGGGGGGGCTGCTGGGCACAGGCAGGGACATGAGCCTGAGCTCCTGGACACTCCCCAGCAGTGATGTTAAGCACCTGTATAAACACTGCACACCATTGAGGCACCCATTTTATTTTGAAAATTTTTTTGAAAGGATGAATTCTAGCAACATTATGTAGGAAGAAGCAGCATGAGCTGGCAGTATCATTTCTACTGCAAAACTGTTAAACAAATAAGTGTTACAGAAGTAAACCTGTGAGAGATGAAACATCTTTGTACTTTACTGAGCCAATTAAAAAAAAATCAGGGAACCCTTCCTACATGTATTAGAAATCTGTTTTAAAATCTGTTAAGTGGATATTTTCAGTTGAAGGAAGTTATGTTGCTGTAATGTTTTCTCATTCGTTTCATCTCAAATATGTGAAACCTGCTGTTTCCTAAATAAGTAAAAGCAGATGGAGCAGCCTCGGTGATAGGTTTTGTCGAACACTTCAGCTCTGTTAGTTCAATTCTCACTTACTTAATGCTATTACATTAGAGATCTCCTTGAAGGTCGCGGTGTGGAATGTCTCACAAATGCAACATTGACTGGAAAAGTCTGTGAAATATATAAAAAATGTTATTTATCTAATCTGTTTTGCTCTGTTCGGTATCTTTTACTCTACAGGATGAATTTGGCCAAATCGTGTCATGCTACATCAGAGCTGTGCCACCTCAAAATAAAATAAAATAATACCCCAACAAACTCATGAGTTCATCTCCAGATGTTTGTGAGATTGTCAAGTTCTTTATTTGTTCCTTGGTTTAAAGGACTTACAGGGTACAGTAATTTCATGTTTTCCAGCTTTTGTATCGCACCTCACAAAAGTTACTATTATTTGTTTTAAAGGAAGACTTTTCCAGTAACCTCTCATTTGCAGGATTTAGAAGAAAAAATAAAAGTTGTAGGGCTTCTGATGTCACTGGTAGCAGTGATTCTGGTAACCACCAAGTGAACTCTGTGTGAGTTTCTTTGTTTTTATTGCTTTCAGAGTGAAGTTGGGCTATCGATAGTTGGAGTGTCAAGGTTAGCAGTAAATTTTTAGTTGTCCACATTATGATTTCTACAAATTAAGGCTTTGACCTTTTGATTTGATTTGCCTTCAGAGAGTGATTGCTAATGAAGGCATTGGGAAGTGTCGTAGAGGAAATGAGGAAGGTAAGGTGGGAAGATTTCCCGATGGAAATCAGTCTGGAGTCGCGTTCATCGATCTCTGCAAGCACATCAAATCCATGTTGTAATCCTGCCTAGACCAGAGCTGTCGCATTCCAGTTGCTTCCAGCAGGTAAGGATTTCATCCCAGAGTGCTGCTAGAGTATTTTGAGCTTTGATGCAAACAGCTGACACGGCCTGATGTTCACGATGCAGTCAGTAAAGTGAGCATTGTTGTGTAGGCTAGGGAATTCTCCTTCGTAAAATCTCCTCTTTCTCCAGGTACAGCAGTTAAATTCATTTCTTAATTGTTGCATGCTGAGGAAAATCTCCTTTGAGTTACAGAATTTTCTTCCCATTCTTTATTTACTTTATTAAACAAGTGTAGTAAAAATACCAGCCTTAAGATTTGTCTCCCTCCTGGAATTAGTTTTGCCATCTGGTAGTCGTGAGCGAGAGAGAAACTTTTCATCCCTGCTGAGAGAGCTGTGCAGGCTCCCCCACTCTCCCTTCCGTGTTTTCTTCGAATTCAGTAGTTTCTGTGGAAAAAAACAGCAAAACAGCCAAGGTGGGACCAAACTTCCATAAGCAGGATCCTGGCTTTATCTCCAGCTGCGTGAGAACAGCAGGGGTGGATGCTGCTCTTGGTTGTGTTTTTTGGTAAGAACTCCATCTCGTTTCTGTACGCAGTGCCCATGGAGTTAATATATTTAAGGATAGTGGAACAACTTGCATTTTCTTAACGAGACTCCTGGTAGTCAGCATTGTGGGTCTTTTGAAAATGTTAGTGTAACAGAAGCTTTCTGCGATGGGTATTGCATCTTCTTGTCTGCCTTAAAGACGCTCTGGCAGATGGACTACAAGGAAAATAGTTTAAATGGGGACGCGGGTTCACAATAACTAGCCATTTAATTGCTCTCTTTTAAAATCATTGTGTATCCTGAAGGTTTTATCACTAGTTAACGTTGCATTTACAGTTCTTAAGTTGTTCATTATAGAAACGCAGTCAAGAGCCTGTTCTGAAGGGAGCCGGCTTGAACATTCCCAAGACGTTGTAAGCTGTGAGGCACAACTTTTTTGTTTGGTTTGAAGCAAGGTACTAACTGCTTTGCGATGAATTTTAATTGATTCCAGTTGCAGTTAGTTTTCAGCTTCTCACTGTTAAGGAGAGGCTTGTTTAGCATGGGGCAAAACGTCTCTCTGTTTTTCATTCTGACGTATAGGACTCTATCCTCTGTTGGTGTAAATCAGCCTGAAGCCATTGACTGAATGGAACCGTGCCCATTTATGCCACTTGACCTCCTTGTTTTGCTGCTTTATGTACAGAACACAAAGGGATTACTGACTATGCAGTGCCTGCAGGATCAGGCCCCTCAAAACAAATTAGTCACATCTCTGTCCAAGCAGATTGCAATAAACCAAGAAATATGAGTAGTGCTCTTAGAATAATTTTGAACATGAAATTTTTTTACTGTGTTTCTTTTCAAAGGAACTAAAATATGGTCTCTTACAGATAAATATAAATGAGCAGACCAGTGAATTTGGATGAAATCATACCTTTTTAAAGATGCAAATTGAAAATTAAGCCTCAAAACAATAGAATCCTCCTGGGCCTTTCAGGAGGGATTGTATATTGCTCATCAGACTCCACTGCCAGGTTGCAAATTTTATTTCACAGTGAATTCCATGGGAGAGCTGCTGGAGCTCGCTTTTCGGATGAAATGGGGAAGATCTACTGAAAATATGTGTAGCTTTTCCCACAATCTGGATCATCTGTTTTGGGAAAGATGTTCTTTTATGGGGAAGGAACAATAGTGAGTGTTGAGTTTGCCTTGCTTTGTCAGGCCTCTGCATTAAAACCAACACCGCTGCGTTAGCGTTCGTCCTGGTAAGGGAGAAACCTCATCTTTGTCCCCAGTTTGGGCCCACAACTATGGCAGATTATTTTTCCCACCCACATGCCATTTCAAAGCCAGATCTTTTCCATCTTTTCCATCTCTACTATGTAATTATATTTCTCATTTTCTTCCAGGGAAGATTTTTCCAAGCTACTTTGTGATGTCTTTTGACCACAATAATTCAATGTAGAAGTATCTCCCCAAACTGAAAATACAGGAGGGGCAAGAACCTGTTCAGGAACTATTCCAAGCAAAATCTAGTCATAGTCATAGTCAAGGTTAAAATTAAGCAATTTACCCAATTTGTAAACTCCAAGTGGAAGCAAGACTGGTTCAAACATATGAGCCATTGCCCCTTTAGAAAATGATGGTCTTTGAAGTGAGGAGGAAAATTCTGCAATCTGCTTCACCCTGGTAGGAACAGGGCAGGGCTTTGAGGAGTTGTTTTACATCATCATCCTGTTTCTGCCATTGACTGCTGCTTTACATGAGATATGAATACTGGACAAATGTGGGAACGATTATAAAAACGGATTTACAAGCAGAAATCCTAAAGATAAGCTGGAAATGTCGCACAAACCTCCAGTTGGCCACTGGGTGTGTTTGAAATGAACCTCAGACTTGGACTTCGATGTTTTCAGTGATTGATCTTTATAGCATATTGCTATTAAAGTAAGATATATAGAAGCAGTATGTTTTGGGTTTGTATAGTATATAAAAGTCATGGATAGGACTACAAAGCAGTTGCTGATCACAGAAGGCAGCTTAGCTTCAAGAGAGAAGTATAATTCTGATTATGGAGGAAATATTTCCATTGCTTCCAGTTCTGTATTCAGAAAATGATTCTGCTTGTGGATGGCTCCAGTTGATGCAGATCAGGTTTCAAAATGCAGTTTGACTGGACAACTGTGGAACAAAGTCAATAGTTAATAAGGCAGAGACTTGTTGCTGGCAGGAGCGTGTGCAGGACGTCTCTGATTCAGCTGTTATAAATGTTGTGTGTTGGTAGCTTGGCGAACTGACCCCCTTCCGTGTCGCCTCAGTTCGGGCACTGGGTACAGTAATTCCTGTTGTGCAGCTGCAGTATTAATAAGCCTATGAAATACTGTAAGTTCAGCACTAAGCTGGTACACAGAGAGCGTAGAGGAAATGGTTTTAAAATGTGGCTTTGCGTGTGTTTTCAGTGCACTGAAAATGCATTTTAACTTGTGAATTTCCAAGCGCGCTGGTGTTACTGGCTGAGAATGGGACTGGACCCTGCATGATAAATCAGCTTTTTCTTCAAGAGATGCCTGCTGCGGGCCATCTTCAAAAGATCTGTGGTTTGTGTTGTTTGGTTTTGTTTTTTTTTCCCCTGTAAATTAGTTCTTATTGAACTGCCAATCCCAAGCTGTCTTTGCATCCGTGCTGTGTCTGGGTGGAAGGGAAGCGTGTTTATGTGGGTCTGCGTGGGCTGCAGCCTTTCCTGTTTGCCCTGGCTGCGAGAAAGGCGTCAGGGGTTGATTGACTCCTGGGTGCATCCAGTCAATCACAGCAAATGCCCTTGGCGTAGCCAGGCTGAGATGGACAGGAGTGGGGTCCAGTCACACTTCATCTCAGCAAGACTGTTTAGCTTTTTTAATGTTCCAGTTTAAAATGTTCTGTTCAGTGCAGATAATACACTGCAATTAGAATTTAATTGCAAAGAAATATGAGAGAGCATACTCTGACATGCCTCCCCCATAGAAAGTTTAATTCAAATTGTTGGGAAGGTAAAGCATTAAGTAAATGAAATGTGAGTAATAACTTGCAGATTGCCGGAGAAGTGTGTGCCTAGGCATTTTAAAAGTAATGGTAATATTCCACCGGCTCCTGAGAAATATATCAAAGATTCATAGGTTTTAAGGCCAGAAGGCACTGTTAGATCATCTATTCTGACAACCTGCATAACAAGCCAAAAAGTTTTCCAGTAATTGCATCAAACGTACACAAAAATATAAAAGAAAACAATTTTGATTAAGCAGCAAGAAATGTGCGTGTTGAAGGTATCGCTGTTTCTCCAGGCTTCAGTTTGCAAAGTTTTGTTGGCTTGCATGATGCAAATTGGATCTACTGCCTTGGCACATCCAGAAATACCTGAACTTTGATTCCTTGTTTCATCATTTATAGCCTTTAGGTGGATTAGATGTTTTTCTATACGAAGAAGTTGTTTCACACAGAGGTGATTGAGTCCTGAAGGGGAGAAGCATGCGCTGAGCAGCTGGAGCTCTCCGGTAGTGCCAGGGTTGCTGCAGACATCCAGGCTTTGCCTGTGTTGTTGGCATGGTTTTTCCTAAGCATAGCGAAGTACCCAGAGTTTTTTTGTGAACAAGCAAGCAAAGATAATTTAGAAAAAAGACCTAAATTAACGAAAAAAACCCACCCCAACCAACCTCATCACTTTTTGAGTATCAGCGACCTGTTTGTTTTTGGAGCCAATGCCATTATTTCCTGCAGTTTAGATTTGGTTTGAGCTCTTTGTCTGAATTATGCCTTATGCCAGCCTTTTCTGTTTTGCCCTTCACCACATCCCAAGTGATTTTATTTTATTTTGCTTGCTGTTGAAGTATGCCTTTATACAAACTCTGGAAATGGTATGCATATGGATCACTTACTAATAAATCTGTGTAGGGAAAATATAGATTGCCAAGTAGGCAAAACATAAAGATGCCTATGTACTCATAATTTCTTAGTGTTGCTGTGCACCACACTTAGGCAGGATTAAGAGTTGTGTATCTTTCTTGCAAAACATCCGTTCAAACAGGAAAACCACCTGCATTAATTTTCGTTTTCAGCTGTCAGTGCACACGCATCTTCACTGCCTGTCGGGATTCATATAGATGGCTGATGTAGCATCTGAAAGTAAAACATTGTACTTGGAGGTAATATACTGTATGGGCTTAGAGGCTGTTAATATTGCTGCTCTTTAGCTTCTCTCAACTCCATCCGTTAGCTGTTCTCAGTGCAGGTATCCAAGGCTGCTTGGGTACTCACCTGGCTTCAGCCATAGTTAAAGGGTGAGCTTAATACATGATTGCTGTCAGACAGAAGGCATATCAAATTTGAAATTTCACACAGGGCATTTTATAAAGTGCTTTTTGTTACCAGTAGTGCTGTGCTGATGGTTATGATGAGTTTGTGTAGTGATAAAATCGTGCGGTGGTGCATCTGTCAACCGTGTCAGGGTAATAGAAATGACTTGAACATCATCTCTTGCAATTTATGCTTTGAAGGAGCTGAACTGCTCAGTAAACACACTTGAATTTCAAATAATTTTAATATATCTGATATATATAATTTTCTTTTGCAGAACCTTTGGTAGTTAGTCTCTGCAGTTCCCATCACTCTACGTCCCGTTCGGCTGGTATGGCTTGACATCCCCTTCTGCCTCCCTCTCGCCAGCTTTGTTTCCGTACGCTTGATGTAATTGTTCAGGCAAAATATACTGCGGATGGATTGTAGAAAGCTCACATTAGAACAAAGTGAACAGAGATACTCATTAAAATCACTTACTGATGCGGATGTGGTAAGTGATTTACTTGAAAATGCTCATCGTTTTTTGGTTAAGTAAGTGATCATGGTTAAGTTTTCCTCAGTAGTATTTAATAGTCCATTAAAGACTCTTTGAAATACAGTTTCTGAGAAACTGAAGCTGGGAAGGTGCTCTTGTTCCTTGAGCTGATTGCTGTCGACCTGACCAGCACACACAACTAAAACGCCGTACGGCAGCAGTTGAGCTCTGCGCTTCTCAACCACATTATTGACCGTGGCGGGGCAAGAGTTGTTCACAGGTGATGTCACCTAAATTTAGTAGAGACCACTTAAATTCTGACCACAGCTTGTTTACACTCCTGTTCCTAAGGAGACCTTCAGGGCTTAATATTTCTGCTTAATCACCAAGCCACAGCTGTAAAAGTTCGTATTGTAAATGGTCACTGAAGTCTTCTCTGCAGGAGTAGAGCTACCTCATGGTCAGAAGACAAATTCAGGGTGGTGTAGTTCTGATGGGGTCTCGTTTGGTTTTGGTACTGGTTAAAGGAGTCCGTATTCATGAGGCTTTTTTCAACAAGTTCTTAATGCAGTGAGTGCTGATTTGCTCCTTTGCAAACAGACTTTACGCACAAGCAGGTATTATTAGGTGTGAAGTCTGTTGGACTTTCTCCTTTTATTGGCAGCAGTACGGTCTTTATTTCTGATTGGTGTCCTCCATCTGCACCTGCATTCACATCATTTCACTCGTTTTTCTCATTCTCTTCTTTGTGGTTCTGAATGGAAGGAGCAGCCAACATCTCCAGATTTTTTATTAAAAAAACAACAACAAAAATCACCAAAAGCGTCCCCCCAGCCTTACTTTAGTAGTTGCTTATTTTTTGAAATTTTAAGAGGTTTTTCTTATCCCTGGTGAGATTTCAATCTGGAGCGGCACTTGAGAATTACAGCAAGAGTTGTAACAATGCCACCTGAGAGAAGATGCCAAGAAAGAAGGAAATAGTCATTTTATTATGAACAGCAGGTGGTTAAGTTAGAGTGGAAAGCAATGCCAAGGATGTCTGAGTTTGTAGTACGTACAAGGTACAAGGATTGGAAAATACCTTGTCATGGGATGGCAAAGGTAGAGTCAAAGAGGCAGGTAGCAATGATGGGAAAAGTTCAGGGCAGATGCAGTTCTTGCCCAGGCATAGATCACGATCAAAGAGGTGGGTAAACCTTCTGTGCTTACTGAAATTTCCTGCTATACCAGTGGTTTCTTTCCCATTCGGGCATATTACTGTCTGATTTCACTGGCCCTCTGTTTTACTTACCAACACCTTAATATTCAAAGCTTTATTAAGTTTTATTAAGGTATGGAGTGCCCTCTTCTCCCTTCCTTGCTGGTGTCTCCTACTTTCCAGTGTTTGAATGGGTTAGGTTGGCCATGCCGATAGTTTTGGAGCCTTGTGTGTGTGTGCCAGTGCACGCTCTGTCCTGAGTCAGATCATCAGTCATGGTTCTGTTATGTTGGATGTGCTGCCTGAGGCTGTCGAGTCCCTCCTAAAACGCCTTTGCTGCTCAGGAAGTTAAACCATGTTTTAAAATGGGTACAGCGTGATCCTGGTTGGGAGCGCCGGCATACATGCATATGCTTTGATAACTGATTTAGTCAGAAAATTAGGTATATGCTAAACATCATTAGTTCAGAATATTTTTTGTGGTTTTTTTTTTAATAAAAAATACCCAAAGCCCATTTTAGACAGCAATGACAACCGAGCTTTTCAAGGTTGAGAATGAATACTATCACCCCCTGAGGCCTATTAAAACAGGTCCATGTTCTTCACGGGCAGGGTCATTGGAGAGCCACAGGAACAAGCTGTCAGCTATGGCATGCAAGGGATTGACTGTTCCTGTTCGTTTTCAGTGGCTAAATGCTGCCGCTTCACGTTTTCTCTGACAGTCCTTTTGTCATGCTGTCTCGCAGGGGTGGAGGGAACACAAACCATCTATTCCTTCAGACCAGTCCTAAGACTTGTGTCTCATAGTGCTCTTGCCATCATTTGGCAGAGGGTACAATTCGGGCAGCTCAGATCCCTGCCATGCGACTGAGGGATGAGTGAAGGAGAACCTTGTGTGCTGTGGCGGTGGTGGGTTCTCCTTGTTGTCCCATGGTCTCATTAATGGTATCTCGGCGATGGGCTGTGGGAGATAATGCAAGTGTGTCCTGCAGCTGGCAGCACCTGCAGCAGTTTTCATTGCTGTTGTGAACCCCGTGTGAGTGACCCTATGCATCACAGGAGCTGCAGATGTTGTACCAGCTGTTGTGGTGTTGAGTTTGGTGGAGTCCTCCTGTGGGCTCTGAAGCTCAGAGGTGGCTGGAGGTTTTAGTCGTGGCCAGTCTTGAGTTGATGTGGTTTATGGCTTCTCATTTCGCTTCTCATGGCCAGCATGGAAAGTGCGCGTAGGTGAAAGCTGGGTGAGAATTGTCCTCTGCTGGGGTCCGTAGATGCCACTGCAGTTGTTTGCCTCACCCTGGGATTCATTGTTTTTATGTAAAGTTAGAGATCTGCGTTTGAGCAAATCACGGTGTTGGTGTACTCAAACGTGGAGAGCAGGAACTTTATTTAACATTGCCTTGTTTCCATCTTAGCATCAGTCCCAGCCTTCAGCTTGCACATGGGACATTTGGGCGCTACAAGTATTTTGCCAGTTGTAAAGATCTCAGCCTGTCAGGAAGGCCAGAGCTGTTTGTAGGCTCAGCGTTAGCACGCTTTGGGAGCAAGTGCTAAATCAGAGGAGAGCTTTCTGGCAGAGTAATCTTATTGGAACCGTCTACACACACCCTCAGATCTGTGCGCCGAAGAGATTAAACTGGCGAGGGGAGGACCAAAGTGGGTGCCTCGCGCTGTGACCAGCTCGGCAGCACCCGTAAGGGTGCGCTGGCTCTGCACAGGGTGGGTACGGAGGTGCCTCCCCTCGTTTGCAGACGATGCGCAGTCACGCAGGAGGTGGGGAAGGGGTGTTACAGCTGTGAGATGAAACTGTTTGAAGTATCTGTATCAGAGTGCGTGAACTGCTTTCAACGGAGCACCGGGAGAAAAAGGCGGTTTTGGCAGTGTTGCTGTAGTGTGCGACAAGGTTTTGAGCATCTGAAACCCAGAGTATTCTGCCTGTTATCAGTCTGGACTTCCAGGTAGCCTTGTAGGAAGAAAAACCCAGCAAACCAAAACAAAAAGCCCACTGTGTAAAGATGCAACGCTACGAGCAGGCCTCCTGCGCAGACGGTGGCTTGCTCGTAGCGTATGTGTGGCTTTCATCTCCTCTTAGAGGCAGCTCCAGTTAATGTTGATATAAAACTGCCTGTTAATTGGAGTACATGGGGATAATGGTAGGAATAATCTCTAAGTAAACTCTTAAAAGCTCTGGAAAAAGGTTATTTAAAAAAGAAAAAAAAATCTCTCCCCAAAACCTGAGTTTGCACTCTGCTTTGAAGATAGACTCATCAGTGTGCGAAGCAGACTTCTGCCTCGAGGCCATTTATAGTGCCGAAGCTTGTGAAGCTAAAACAGTTTGATGTGTAATTGCAGGAGGAAATGGAAAACCTGCTGAGCATGGCAGGATGTAGTGCCTTATCACCCTTTATGTGCATCCAGTGCTTGCTGAAATTGCCAGCGGATCCGCAACATCGACAGAACGGTGACATTTTTCATGGGCCGCCGTGTTCTGAATCAACACTGCAACAGTGCGATTAGAGTAGGTAAAGTAGGGGGAACAATCAAAGAGTTGCATGTGACAGATCAGGTTTTAGTCATTCCCTGCTCCTTATTGCCTGCTGTCTTGTGTGATATGCAAAGCAGCTTCTCCAGACGCATTACACCTTCACATTACCTGAAAATTGAATTTTATTTGGTGGCCTGCATATAATTTATAGCACTCTTCCAATGCACTTCAGTTCTCATTTAGCTAAAAGTGTGTTCTTTATTTCCTACTGGCAGGGAAACAGAGAAATAAAACTGAATATTCAGCACCACTTACAGTATGGAAGAAACCAGGCTATTGAAGTTTTAAGCTGCCTGGATCCGTTATTGACAAGAACTGCCTATTCTGGAGTTAAACACATGATAGATTTGATTCCCAGAGGTATCATCTCTCCATAGTAATTAATCAGGGAAAATGCACTGACTCTGAATAGCAGTACTTGAAGTTATGGGCTGCTATTAGCACTCAGAAAATAAGTGGAAATTGAATACACCATATGAAGGAGAAACTGGGGTCCAGGCTAAGAACTTGGGATCACGCTTTGCAGGGCAGGGAGGAAAAATGTCTTTTAATTGTTCAAATAGTACTTCCTCAGCTCAGCATTTCACTACATGGAAAAATGCTCTGTAAATAATTTATTGCCTCTTTTGTTTTGTGTGTGGTACCTGCTGTTGGACCAGCACACGTTGCCCATCCGTACCCTTTAAAATATGTAATGCTTGTCACGCAATATCCCTGTATCAACGAGCTACTTATATATGGAAGAACTAGCAGTGAAAATTCATCTGGAATGTGAAATAAATGTGTATAACTAAGAGTTAGGGTCTGTATTTATTTCTCTTCCACCTTAAGGCACAATGCAAGGGGCTGTAAAAGTACCTGGGAAGTTTACTTGGCAAGCAGAACGTTAATTGAACATAAGGATCCATGGAAGAGCTGGCCAACAGGCAAGAGAAGTCATTAGAAACAGAGAAGTAGATAGCAAACTGTGCTGAAGAAGTAGCAAAAGTTGTGAGGGGCACAAAGGCAAAGCAGTGGTGGACGATAAACAGCCCTGCATCTCTTTAGCACCCAAAGCACCACTACCACAAAGTCTTCTGGATGGAGGGCACAGGCTTCCAGCTCCTCCTGGGGGTGGTGCAGCTTACGTTGGCTTACGCAGCCCTCGGAGAACATCCGAGACAAAGATGCATCGAATCTCTTGGCATGTCTTTGGGTCCAATTTAAATTGCTCTGTGATAAATACAGCAATATTGGCGTTACCGTGTTTTACAGCTGAAGTTCACAGTGCATTTGCAGTGTTGCGTGATCCGAATTTTGATTAAGGAAACCTGTGTTTTAGCTGGGGCTTTCTCTTTTGGAGCTGCTTTTCTTTTAATCATTTGGGTTCCTTCTCACAGTTTTCCTTTTCTTAAGTTGGATCTGGAGAACCGACGTTTGCTTTTTTGTGCATGTTCTTTGTTTTGGTACTCTGAGTTTGATTTATAGAGCGGGTCATTTGTTACAACCAAACATTTATTTCAGTCTTGTCCTTAGAGTTGGATCTTTCAAATAAATTTGATTTAGTTTCATTCTTCAAGAAAAACTCATCCTGTCTAATAGGCTTTCAAATTTGATAGTTTGGGGAAAAGGAAACAGCTTAAATGCTGTTTTCAGGCAAAACTTACGCCATGTAGGACAACTAACAGCAGTGAGAATTTCAAAGTCTAATTACAGATGTTATCAGCTATGAAACTGATGGTGTTTATGGGGAATTTAACTGTAGAAAAACATGTTTAAAATGGAAAAAAAATCTGAAAATACCGAGTGGATTGAATTCCCACTCCTTTTCATTTTTTCCTTCTTTATTGCCAGGGTTAGTTGCCTCAGTCGGAGGTGGTGTCAGAGGGGAGGTCTGCTGGCCACACCTTTGGGAGATTGGCCTGATCTGCTTCTAGATTGGTCCTTAACTATTGCCTTCCATGGTGCGTTTACCGTGTTCTAGGCTGACCCTGGATTCCTAAAAGCTTTTTTGGTCACTTCTGTATCTTTCTGGCCCCTACTTAAAGCTGTTCTCCTGCAGAAAAATGTACCTTTTGGTTTAGACTGATCTCGGCTGCAAGCTGAGAGCCTCACCTTGAGAAGGGAGGAATTGCCAGGCATCCTATGGAGTTTGTGAACCTTGGCAGAGGAATCCTGCTTCCAGTGGGGCGTTCAGTTGATTTCTCCTTCCTGTTAGAGGATGCAGATGAACCAGCTTTCCTTTTATCTCATAGACACAAAGGCAACGTTTTTGGCAACATTTTCCAACTATATTTATTTAGTAAAACCATTGCTCAAGCGAATACAAGATAATGTTCTTTGCATTCTTAATCTGACCTATTGAGCAGTGCTGCTGGGTTGAGGTGCTTTTCACTTGTAACTTCTTTTTATTTTTTAGAAGTCCTGTATAAGTGTGCATTGCAGCACACAGCAGGGACTGTACAGCGTGGGAAGGACATGAGTTGTCATTTGAACAGCAGCTTTTCCAGAACCCTCATGCATCTTCTGGGTTGTACAACATCATAAATAAATCAAGAATAAATGGACCGGTAATATAGCATATATTAATATTAAGTATTAAAAGCAATCTCAGTCCAGGTACCTTTCAGATCTCAAACTGTACCAGCTAAAAACTTCCTGCAAAAAGTCTTCAGTGTGTGATTTATATGTACAGCAGTAACAGTACGAGACGTTTATGGAGATGTGTTTAATGTCTTTGAGCTGTAAAGTGTGACTGTCTCTCACTTGTAATTATTTTGTTAGTTCTTACACCACAGTTGTAAGCTTAAGTAAACTTCCCTTAGAAAATGAGTAACAGTGCTGTATTATACAGGCTCTTTGGCATTGCTTAGGATGTTTTACTACAGAAGCACTTTCTGGTCTACTGACTTGCTAGACATCGTAGCAGATTTTTTTCTGTTAGATGTAGGCTTGTATAACATCAACACAGATCTCATCTTCCCAAGGTGGAGATGATTGCTGTTACTTTGCACAAACACAACCAGCGCTTTGATGGAACAGCAAGAATCAAAAACATTTTCCCCATATCCAGCTGTGAATGACTCCTTGCTCTTTAGCTTGCTAAAGCACTTAGTAAATGAAAATTTATTGAGATAGAACTTAATGTTAAGAACAGCAGCAATACTATTCTGAACCTGCTCAAGTCTTTACTGTAGTCTTATAAAGAGTTGGTGAATTCCTAAAGAGTTTCAGTTTTAACTGAAGAGCAAACAACTTTGTTTCCTCGTGATCCTGTTCTCCAGCACTTCTATCAAATGCCCTTCAGGAGCTTTCAATTTCTTAAATAACAAACCTTGTTTAAATTGCATTAGAAGTACTGATTACTTTTTACACTTCTAGTTGCATTTTTGCCTTTTCTTTCCTATTTATGTGAAGTAAACAAGGGTAAAACATAACCCATCGATCAGAAATGAGAACGCGTATCCCCTCACGAGTGGTATGGAGTTTCCTTTACAACAGTCATGCTTTATCCGAAATTTTAGTTTTATAGACTATGTTTTGTTCTCCTTGGAAGTATATTATAAATCAATAAGATGCATTTTACTGTGAAAGGAAAGTGTTATATGTGTAGAGTACTCTTTGGAAGACTTCTATATTTTATTGAACACTTGAAAAGTTGCAAAGCGGCGCGCTTGGAGTAAGAGTGACTTGGCTTTCCACTGGTGCTGTCTTCTGATTACTGTATATTGCCTCCTATGCAAAATTTATTGCAGATCTGAGTATCTGTATTTCAATAACATCGTGAGGATGTTTACTGGAGTGAGCTACCCTCTGCGGTAAGCGAAGGCAGGTACTTGCCTGAGAATTGATTGATATATATGGAAAACCAGAGAAATAAAATCTGTTACTGCCAAAATATTCTGGGTGAAATCTTAACCCCTGGGCATAAGTGGGAGTTTTGCTGTTGAGTTCTAATGCACTGATGATGTTTTTGTTGTTTATGAGCACAGCTGAGTGCTCAGCTGCTCCTGCAATGGCCATGTGTTAGTCTAAGGCCCCCTCTGAGACCTTGTAGATCTGTAGAAAGAAACCTTGAGGATGCAGCGAACTACAGGGAAAGGTTGTTCCTGAGTTTGGGGTTCTCTCTTTTACCTACTGGGAAAACACAAGAGAAAAATAGCAAATGGGCTTTGGAGGAGCCTGGGCAATCTGCCCACGAGCATCACGAGTGCTCAGAGGGACTGGCCTTGGTGCTGGTTTTAGGGATCCTCTCGAGGTTGGTGGTGACCTCACCTGGAGTCCCTGTCAGGGGGAGCTGCTGACCTGAGGGCCGCTCCTGTGGCATTCGGTGCCCTGCGGTGCCGCTCGCCGTGCTGTGGAGGCACGCACCCAGCGAGAGTCTCGTGCAGTGTTTCTTCTCTTCCTTATGGCTACCAGCTCCGTCTCTGCCACTTCAGCACGGTCTCCGAGTCCACACGAGGTCTGACTCTGGTTCTCGTTTAGTTGAATAATAAACAAACAAAAAAATTTGATCCTGCGATTCTTGCTGTTTTGGAAACATGATGTGCAGGCCCTGAAGGGAAAAAGAAATAGATAACTCAGACACTAGAGAAATGAAAACAGCTGAATGAAACCAAAACCCCAGATCACAGGAAAATACTTTGATTGGTATTTCCCTGTCTTTGCTGTGATGGATTTATTTCAGCCACCAGTAGATCTGTCAAATGAAAAAACTGTTTATTTAAAGGAAGTATTTACTGCAGTGTTTTCTTTTTAGGAAATGTATTATCTAAAATGGAAAGAAAAAAAATCCCTCTTAACTGTGTGGTTAAAGGCAGTCCAGCAATGTTAGGATGCTGTATTTTGTTTCAGCTGGGTGACAAGTTACCTTGCTGTCCGGAAGTTCAATCTTCCTTTGAACACTTGACCTTTTTCTGATAAACATCTGCTATATTAAAAACCTGTGCTGTTCTGTTTTCTTGTACAACATCAGAAAAGATTGCTAGCGGAGGAGAGGAGGAAGCAGGATCCAGAAACATCTGGAGTCACAAGTCTCCCGGTGACATCAGTGCCACTGAAATGCAGTCAGGCTGGCCCTCTCTCATGGCATTTATTCAGCCCTTCCCACGGGGCAGCGTGGTCTGTTGATAGGCACCTGCAGACGGGCACCGATCCTGCGCATCTCAACTCCTGCAGGTTGTTGGAAACCACTTTGGGCATGCACAGAACCATTACTTTGTAATGGGGAGCATGGAGCATCTGAGGAGCGGCTGAGGGAGCTGGGGCTCCTGAGCTTGGAGCAGAGGAGACTGAGGGGTGCCCTCGTTTATCGGGATCAATTTGGAAAGAGCAGTGTCAGGAGGAAGGAGCCAGCCTCTGCTCTGGGATGTCCAATGCCAGGACAAGGGGCAATGGTCCCAAGCTGGAGCACAGGAGGTTCAAGCTGAAGATGAGGCCAAACTTTGTCAGTGTGAGGGTGGCAGAGCATGGCCCAGGCTGCCCAGAGAGGTTGTGGAGTCTCCTTCTCTGCAGACACCCAAAGCCCTGGCCGTGTTCCTGTGTGACTGCTCTGGTGATCCTGCTCTGGCAGGGGTTGCACTGGGGGAGCTTTCCAGGTCCCTTCCAACTCCTGATGTTCTGTGATTCTGTGACTTGTAGTTTCTGCTTTAGTGCAAATAATGAAGTAGTAGAACAGCAGTGCCATGCCTCTCTGCAGAGTGAGAGATGAGAGGCAGGATCCTTTCCCCTCGAGCATGGCCCTGCCTGGGTGGCGCTGGAGCCAGGAGCTGCAGCAGGACAATTGTCCTGTCTTCAGAGGGAGGAGAGGAGAGTGCAGAGAGCAATGCCACGTCACGGTTGGAGCAGTTCATGAGAAAAGGGACCTGTTTTCCTTCACACCTTGTCCTGGAGCTGTTTGGGGGAAAAGCAAGTTCTTTTCGTTAAAATATTGTGTTAACCTAGATAAATCAAATTGTTTTCAGGCAGAGCCTTGCACAGAAAGAAGCCAGCTTTTTATGGAAAAAAATCAAACTTTCAAGAGGCATCAAAAGCTTCTACAACATAGCCTTGTATTTTGATGAAAACACTTGTCTGGATGTAGCTGCAAATTTTTTGCCGCTGCTGTGCACCTGATGTGACGGTGAACAGAGGTACAGCCCTGTGCCTGTCCTGCTGCCTTGGGTCTGTGTGTGTGCTGGGGTCAGCTTTCCAACAGAACATTGAGCTCGTCGACAGCGTGTTTGTACACGGACATACACTGTGTCCTCACCACACAACACACAAAGGGTTTTGCTGCACAGTAGCACAAAGTAATTGAAAGAGAGTTAAATAAACATGATGCAGGCTCAGTGCACTTCTCTCATTAGCTTTAGCTCCAAAGACGCTTCGTTACTGGAATAAACACTTCAAAAGGTTGCAAGGTTTCGTTCATCTCTGATGCTCTCTTGGCAGCATCGGGGCTGTTTTAAGGCTCATCAGGCGTAATCTGCTGTTTGGTTCTCAGCCTTGCCCAGCTGCGATTGAGCACTGGTTAAGAGATGACAGGCTGTCAGTACTGGTTGTGAAGGAGCTTCAAGGAGCCATTGTTCTTTCAAATTAAAACATTTAAACATTTAAATCCAAAGCTAGGACTACAGGCGCATTTTAATTATTCCTTTTGTCTTTTGGAAATCCTTTCCTGCTGCTGATCACACAGCTGTCACATATACATTACCTTTAGTCAGGATACATGACAGTGCTTTCCTATTAGCTGTCATTATTTTACAAGGAAAACTGAAAACCACCTGAGCAGATATATTAATTTCAAAAGAAGACACCGCTGGTGAAGTCATTAAAATAAAAATACCTGAAGACTCAGATTCACTTGATTTATAGCAGAGATCTGCTGTAATGTCTCTTGGCAGTTGAGGTGACTGGGAATTTTGGCTGTTGTATGTCAGTCTGTCAGATCCAACCCCATCAAGTTGGGCAACAAGATTGGGCATAGTGGGTGATGTCTTAGTCATTCCTCCTTTAAATTCTTTTTGTCAGCAAGATAAATATATTATTACTCTACTAGATGTAGTGATCTTAAGCAGTCATGAAATCTCAAATATCTCCACTCGCTTTAGCTTCTGATCTTGATTCTCTGCCGTTAGCTACCAAACTCCATGTTAAATATCTAACGTGGAAGAAATCCTGAAAAATATTGCATACTTTGGTTCAAAATGTGTGGAAAACATTGAACCTTTTTGGTGACCTGTCTGAAGGGGTATCTTGGTGATTGCCAGCATTTTTATGTCACTTGAGGCGCTCTGCACTTCTGGCAGTGGGCTCGTAACTGAGGAACAATTATCAAGATGATGGGAAAAGAGCAAAGTTTTGTCAGAGAAGAACGATGCTGCTTTATCCCCCTCTGAAGTCAGCAATACTCCGTCAAGCTGAAAGATGAGTCCAGGTCTTTTTCTAGGAGAAAAATAAAAAATAGTGGATCTATGGGGGGGAAATGCAGCGTTTTCATAAAGTAAACAATTGTTTTTCCACTTTTCTTCTTTCAGTAGTCCCATACACTTCCCTACTGTTTTGCTTTCTTTGCTTCTCCTCTCCATTTTTGCTCTCTCACGCTGCGATGTGACGGCTGCAGCGAGGACGTCCCTGCCCTCCCTCCCCGCGGGTCGGGGCACGGGCGCTGCTCGTGGCCGAGTCCTGTGGGCAAATGGATTCATTTTGTGGCACAAGTTAAAATACAGTTCTTAAATGGATTGCTTTGAGAAGATTTCTGGTAGGATTGTTTTGACTTAGTGTCTGTTTAACTCATTCACTGCCTTTTAAGCTGCAGCTAAGGAGTTTACCTTTAAGACTTAAAAGCCTACCTGTTGCTACTGTTAACTGTGGTTCATAGTATTTTGTCTGTTCTGGGTGGATGCGATAGATGCTGTTTAAATTGCTTCCCTAGGAAAGGGTTCAGTAGGCAATCCTGGCAGAGCAGCAACGTTTCTTGTTTTTCATGGCTTATTCTCTTATTTCTTACGAAAGAATACACAAAACAGGAAATCCAGAGTTCCACACAAAAAGGCAGGATGGAGTTGTTTGCCATTTACTGTCCAAATAGGTACAGTTAATTATATATGCCTCTTTCATGTCTATTCTGCTGAAATATATAATGCAATTTCATTTTCATTTGTATTTGCTACATTGGTTTGGAAAGAAAGATATGCAGTATGTTTTCTGAGAGTTCCAGAAGTATTGTAAAAAGGGCAAAACCAAATTGATTTAATCACAGATATTGTTAAAGGCTCTTTTTTAATGGAATGGGCTGTGATTGCTGCTGCTGCTAACAGATTTTCATTTTTATGTTGTTATTCAGAGAGAATATGCACGTCCTGAGAATAAACGGCAACATTTTCGAAAACCCAAATCAAACAACAACAACAACAACCAAGTCATAGGAGGAAAGATTCTTGTGTGAGAATACTTGGTATAAGAAGTATGCAGCATATGATAAAATCATTAGGAAACACAGCCTTTCAGACTCCTGTTACTTTACTGCAAGTGAAGCGCGGGGAAGAGGAGACGATGGCTTTTCCTCGAAGCCACTGAGTTCGAGTGGAAATATTCTGGTCCCTGGTGGTTTGCATTTCGCTGTGAATGTGACACATGGAGTCACTGTCACCAGTGGCTTATTAAGACGCCTGGGGTGGGAGTTGTGTGTGCTGAGGGGTTACTTCACCACGGTGGTGTTCATGGCTCACGGTCCTGCGGCATCAATGGCCTTCACGTGGGCAGCGCTGGGATGTGGTCTTCAGGATGGTTCAGCACAGGAGCAGGAGAGGATGGATTTAACCAAGGTCATGTTTGATTGTTGCAGGTAGACACTGTCAGACTGGAAAAAAAGGAAATCATTAACATTTTTAATATGCTGTTATACAAGTTTCTACTTAAGCCTTAGTATGCAGGGCACGCTGTGCTTTGACCAGGGCCAATTTATGCTTCCTTTCGTTTTCCCTATTGCATTAACTGAGTTGCAGAACATGAACAGCTTGTTGTGTAAAAACTGTTCTGTCCTGTACTGTTTGCTTTTAAATTGCTTTGCCTTAGCTTTGTTTTTCCAGACTAGGCAGTGTGAATTATATTTGTTAAACCCTAATGCCTGGGTTTTTCTTTCTTCAATGCAAAAAGCTCTGCCTTGCTGCTCTGTAAGTGAATCCCTGAGGTAGGAAATGCTGCCTTGACCATAAGAGACAGGCAGCAAAGACCCTGCTGGGGCCATGTGCAAGAAAAGACGTGCCTGTGTCACTGCAGCTGGAGATGTTGACCCCATTTCTTTATCCAGCTAAACACCCAGACTTGCCAACGTGTACTGGTCAGCTTGCGTGGGCAAGCCGTAGCCTGTGGTGTTGGGTTTGCGAGTTCCCAATTCAGTTTGGTTTTGTTGCCCATCAACAAAATGTGTTCATCAGAGCTCTCCATGTTGCAGTGTGTGAGAGCTGCTCCTTTCGAGCTTGTGCAAACAGGTACAGGAGAGAACGAGCAATGTTTTAAGTAATAATATGATGAGGCAATGTAACACAGACTGGGATGGTTTTCGTGAGATGCCACAGAGAGAGCAAAGTATTGACAAACTTCAGCGATCCTTTTCTGAGATATTAATACTGGGTGGTTTGGGGGTATAAAGTCACAGTGAAACAGAAAAAATGGCTTTAGCCAATGTTTAAACATCTTTAGCTAAGGTGGTTGAATTCGAGCAGTGCCTGAAATGATGGAATAGCAATTAGTAAATGAGCAAGTGGATCCTGTAGGTTCACAGCCACTCTGGCTGGTTGTGCTGGTCCTCGTCATGACTTCCAGTAGATTCTGGTTTCTTTTCACATCTTTGCCTACAAATGAGAAGATTTAAATAGCGTTCTTAGAGGGATAACATGTGGCTATGATCAGCTTCTGATAATGTTTAAATGCCAACGTGAACCTGAGGTTCTTTCTGGACTGTAAAAGGCAGTCATTGCAAGGGCTCTACGTTGGTAGGATCATTGTTGGTTTTGTATTGTTCAAGAAAAAACTCCAGGAAACGACAGTGTATCGTTAAGGAAACACTTTTTTCTATTCAAGCAGAGGTTAGGAAGTCTTTGGTTTTTTCTCTGCGCTTGATTTTTGTAAGTGCTGAGAGGGGAGCATTTCCGGGTGTTACAGGGCAGAGCAAGCACAGTGTGTTTTCATTTTGTGTTCTTACAAAGCGTGTGGATCAGAATTGAGACCGCTCCGTACATACAGATGTGTTTTTCTGGTGGGAACACTTGTACATAAAAATGAATATTTCTGTCATGATGCATGTTCTGAATTGTCTGATACCTCTAAACATGCAAGGGTTGGATTTTGTCTGGGCAGCGCTGGCACAAATTTTAATATTTTAATAATATTTTCTTCTGACAGTTGTTTTGGTCTTGTTTTGCTGCTGTGTTGCTAGTTCCTGTGTTGGTACACTGACATCTGCCTTGGATGTTCAGGTTCTGTTTTCTGTATATGGAAATGTTCCTGTATCTGCAAATGTCCATCAAATGCTGAGTCTACATTATGCAAGGAAATGAAGATATGCAAATGGAACTTTGAGAATTAGCCATGTCAGTTTATGATAAATGACAAAATACCACAAAGGAATCAAGAAATACAGTCAGCTAAAACCCAAGTTGAGTAGATTAGAACATGCAATGCAATTAAAATGTCACCTTAACATGAGAGAATATCAGTGCTTTACATCGTATACGTCTAAGGCAAGATTCCAATTTGGGTGGTAATGCAAGAAGCTCGCCTGGATACCAGACCGTCCAGTGAAACACAACCCATGTTTTGCTCTGCTAAGGACCCGTGTGGGATGATGGATTGGTGTCTTGGTGTTTCCCACTCCGTATTGCTGCGATTGCTCGGTGCTGGGGCAGTGCATCAGGTTCATCCTGGCCGAGCTGAAGCATTTCCCTCCTGAATTACAACCCCTCTGGTGTCCCTCTCTGGCTGCAGTGGTTTTGTAGTGTACACAAGTCCTCGCTGGGGCCTGAGGTAGATCTTTCGACCTAAGGCAAATCGAATTTAATCTGTGGCCCTAGGAGGTTTCCGTTGCAGTTAGAGTGGCTTCTGCGTCACATCAGTGTGCCTACCGATTGTTGGGAAATTGGCTTACCTTATCACTGTGTGCCAAGTGACGTGGATGGAGGACATCTGAAAATACTCAGAAGTGCTTTTCTTATGTATAAAGTTGGTCTTTCACAGCCTGGAAAAAGTGCTTAGCTGTGCATAATCTTGTCCTTTCAAAATTACTTGACATTAATTATGGCAGCTAATTTTGCAACTGTTGACGAAGTCCAGAGCAGATAAGGACTTAGGTAGATGTTCAGCTTTATGCACCGACAGTGGCCGCATTAACTTGAATGGGTAGAATAACAGTGTAAAGAGTTAGTACTGGTGCCAGTTTTGAAGTCATTTGTTGCTTGCATTTGTACTTCCCTGCTCATCTCCTGAGCAGTCTGGGGCTGTAAATCCAATTGCTTTTGCTGCAAATTTTAATGACTGGGTCCGCAGGAGAGAGATAATGTACTCGAAAGTATGTTCCTTTTTAATTGGGATGTAAGAATAGGAACTTCTTTATGTGCATCCAAGCTCAGGGTAGTTAAACTTGTAATATACAGTGAGAATTGTTGTCTTTATGCACATATATTCAGATAAAAACTGATTACCAAAATATGAAGCAAATTGCTGCAATTGCCAATAAAATTGCTGGGAATCATAGAGTCACAGAATGGTTTGGGTTGGAAGGGATCTCAAAGCTCATCCAGTCCGTGGGCAGGGACACTGTATAACTATTTCCTTTGTTTTAACACAAGATACCCTCCTTCAGACTGCACAAAGGGGCAATTCTCACTTCCCCGACCCCACTGCAGGCTCTGGAGAGGAAAGTGCCCCAGCTGGATTTCCTGAAGGCAGAGCTGGTGCGCTGGTAACCGCGATGAATTCTGCACTGAGCAGTCATTGCCACCGTTCACTTTTCTGTCTTCATCTGAGCCTTTCTCACACCTTTCCAGAGGTTAACAGCGTCTCCAGATCGTTTCTTTTGTCCCCAACAAGGTGTACGCCATGGGGAGCTGTCTCCATGGGAAACCGGGCGTTTTTATTCAAATAATCACGCAGCCTTACACTGTGCGAAAGCCGGGGCTTATGTAAGGCTGGGATTTCTTTGGTAATGACTGCTACATAATAGAGCCACCTGGTGAGTTGTGTGCTGCATTGCTCGGTGAGTTCAGGAGCCACCTTTGGGCTGGGGCTGCGGGGAGCAGCCCGGGCAGGGACGCCGGGCTCCTTTGCTCATCTCCCGAGCGGGGTCCCGCTGACCGCGCAGCCCCTTGGCAGACGGAGCAGCGGCGAGGAGGAGTCGTTGCACAAGGAGCCATTCACAGTGGATGGGTACTGGGAAATGATGGGAATGAGCAGGCAGCGCGATAGCAGGACGCAAGTTTTCCGTGTATTACCCAGCAGGGAGGATATTGCGTCTGACGCTGTGCTAAACTACTCGGTGGTTTCTGTCGTCTGTCCCTGATATTTCTGCACAGAGGGAGGGGGTACAGTAACAAACAGTGCTGCCTATGAATAAATGCATTAAAATTGTATCATCTTTTTGTCATTAGAGGCTGTATTTTGGTCACTGTTGATCTGCATACATTTCTTCCTGGAGTTCATAGCTCTAAATACGAGTTTTAATTACTCTCCTTATGTTATCAGTCACTCTTCCTGTAGAAGGACCCACGATTGCCCTGCCTTGTGCAAGAACACTCCAGAGAGTGAAGTAGACATAAAAAGAACTACATCACAGCAACATTATCAATTTATACCTGCTGAGAATCAGACTTGGAAAGCAAACTTGAGAACTCAGTGGCTTTTTTAGTATTGTGAACATGCTCTTAAGACCAAATTGGCTTTGCTTTGTTAAAAAATGCCTACCTTTCTACCATTGCATCTGGTCAAATTATGCCAAATAGGCAAAGTTGTCTAAAACACAGTAATATTTTTGCATCCTTTTTGATAAGTGGCCTTTTAAAATTATTTCTTGGCTTCTCACCTGCTTAGTCCCTTGAAGATCTGGTGATGGGCAGGGAAGGTCCCTTTGGAGCGATGGGACTGTGTCTCTGTGGGACTCTGGGGACAGGGTAACCAGCGTGTTTGCCTCCGATGAGGGGATGCGGTGGGTTTGGGTCCTGGACCTATTCACTTATATCCTGTGTCAGCCTGGGCAAGCAGCCTGGTCTCACCATTGTTCTGTAAATGGAAGGTGACTTCTCTTTCTACAGGAGTGTGTCCAGGAGAAAAGTGTGCAGTGGTTGTGAGTGTTCAGCCTGTGTGGTCCTGGGACCTGCGAGTGCTCTTAGAATAAACACCTGTGGCACTTCCCCAAGTGAATGTTCTGATCTCTGTGCCAATAATCCCCAGAGGAGTGAAACTGTCAGGGTTTACCCAACCTGCAGGAAATTTTAAATAATTCAAAAAAAGAAAAAGTAGTATTTTCTAGCATTTCTTTGCAGCATTAACCAGGGGATAAAATACAGCATGTGAAATGCACCACAGCTGAATTAAGTTGTTATATTTAAGCTATGCATTTTTCAGTAATTAAATGGGTTTCATAGAGAGAATGTTCCTTCTGGAGGAGAAAATCTCTTAATTGGCAGTTATGCAGGGTTAATGAACTACTTAAAGTACAAGGGGGAGGTGGGAAGTGGGGGGGGAAAAACTCCAAACCTAAAAACATATTGAATGTCAGAACTCAGCAAATCATTGTCAGACAGAGCTTTAGCCCAAAAATGATGAGATCAGACTGGCCCTGAGAGAAGGCGTTTTCCAGGAGGATCGCTTGGAGAGAGCGGGGATGCTGCGGATGCGAACGCTCGACTACGAGATGGATGCTCCAGGGAGAGCCAGCCATATTAAGGAGGCCATAAGAACCAAAATCTTAAATAAATAAAAGGCAGGGGGTGCGGATCTGGAAGGAGATGGTAAATCTGATTATTCTCTTGTTTTTAAAGTGCTGCTGTGGGGAAATTGGAACAATCTCAGTTTGTGTTATTTCTGCATTTGTGAGGTTGTTCACTTAACCTGTGCGGTGACCTGGAATACTCAATGCCACCACAACAGAAAGTAACTGAGACTTGCCACTTCAAGGAGGGATTTTATTGAGCTGCAGCAGATTTACTTTACACTTCAGTAGTAAGTGATAAGAGAGGAATTATTCAACGTGCTTTCTTATTCCGGCCCTGGGAGGTGGCGTAAATTTTGAGGGCACAGAACCATAGTGCCTTGTATCATGAAAGCAGAATCTGTTTTAAAATTAAAATGAGAAGTGCCATGTTTCGTAGACGTTGTTTAAGGTTCTCTAGCATTGCTCTGAACTTGAAGTTTTTAAGTCATGGTAATGCCTTTTGACAAGACATTTGGACAAGAGCGGAATGCTGAAGTCATTAAGAAAGAAAATCTGAAATTTACTTAGAAATTTCAGAGGGCAACGGTTTTGGCAATATACATAAACAGTAGTTATGATGTGTCAGTCTGTATTAGACCCTGCTTTTCCTATCTTTCCATGGGCAGATGCTTTTTTCACTTTATAGGTTTGTTAAGGATTTTGGTTTGCCTTTCTGGCACCCTCAGGCTCCCCATCAACCCGACCAAAAAATGCGTGTCATATAGGATTCACCTTTTCCCGTTAGAGGCTCCTGGGTGGTCAGCTGGAAGCTTCCCCCCGCTCCACTTTTTGTGGGGGTGGGGAGAGGGCAGGAATCTGAGTAGGCTTGGTTATTGAGCAATAAGCACTAAGGAAACAGAGCAGACTGTTAGAATGAGATGGTCCCTTGGACAATTAAAATAAAAAGGCTGATTTGAAAAAGCATACACGCCCAAAGCTGCCATTTATGCACGGAGCATTTCTGCACGTGATGCTCTGTGTCTGTGCAGTTGGTGGTGGTTAGCGCTCTGTGCAGCAGGAGATAGTTGGGATCAAATCTTAAAAATCTCATCAGCCTTCAGCAGCTCAATACTGAATCCACACATACAGCGCCTTTGAGTTTTCACTCAGAGGTGAAGCCTGATGAAAACCTTTTTTTGTTAAAAAAACAGTGACATGGCATGACCTTCAGTAAGATACCAAAATATCGCTGGGATTTGGTCAATTTGTTTGTTAAAGGGAGGAAATCAGGTAGTCTCTCACTGGAGAAATTTGTGAGCATAAACGCTTTAGATTGTTTTAATGAGCTCTTGGCTCAAGTGCTGCTTGGTTCGTGAGGCTCCAGTCTGCCTCCTGCACACACATGTACCTCCTGTGGGAGATCACAGAATCACAGAATGTGAGGAGTTGGAAGGGACCTGGAAAGCTCCCCCAGTGCAACCCCTGCCAGAGCAGGATCACCAGAGCAGTCACACAGGAACACGGCCAGGGCTTTGGGTGTCTGCAGAGAAGGAGACTCCACAACCTCTCTGGGCAGCCTGGGCCGTGCTCTGCCACCCTCACCCTGACAAAGTTTGGCCTCATCTTCAGCTTGAACCTCCTGTGCTCCAGCTTGGGACCACTGCCCCTTGTCCTGGCATTGGACATCCCAGAGCAGAGCCTGGCTCCTTCCTCCTGACACTCGCCCTTTCCAAATTGATCCCCAGGAATGAGGTCACCCCTCAGTCTCCTCTGCTCCAAGCTCAAGAGCCCCAGTTCCCTCAGCCGCTCCTCAGCAGGAGATGCTCCACTCCCTCCATCATTTTTGTGGCTCTGCTGGACTCTTTCAAGCAGTTCCTGTCCTTCTTGAGCTGAGGGCCCAGAACTGGACACAATATTGCAATGTGTGGTCCCTTAGACCAGGCCTGCGCTTTCTGATCACCCTGTGTTTGTGGCCTTGTGTTTGAACATGCTCGAGCAGGCCTAATTTATTTCAGTGTTCTCTGAAGATGTGTTTTCAGAAAGAGAAAACTTTAAAGGCTGGTACTTTTCAAGTATGTTGTACATTTTTATTACTACAGCGTTCTCATACAATACTAATAATGACATTTTATCTGGCATTGCCAGATGTAACTTGCTTACATAGGGTGTCCTATGAATGGTGTCTTGCCTGGACATGCCTTTGTATGCAAACTCAGAAACTGGGACCTGGTGAGTGTTAAACACAGCTTCCCTGTCCATCTACCTGTCTTTCTTTCCAGTTTCTGAATGGTTAAAGATACACATACTTTTTTAACCCAAAAATGCGTAACGTTTTGAATACATACGGATATATACATATGCTCAGTGTAGAAGTGAACAGTTCTATGAGATGTATGTTTAATTTGTTGAAGCTCTGTGTGCCCTGTGCCCTTCTTTGCCGGCTTTCTCCTAGGTTAGCGAATTCGTCTGCAGATTAACAAGTGCCAGGGTTTGAGTACGGTTTTTGGAGCTCAGGGAGTCAAATGTGAGCCTTATAGAGCAGCACGGAACAACATGGTAACGTGCTGTGATTCAGTGCAGATGAGTTCATAATTACCTCTGAGAAACTGCTCTTAGTATGAATTAAACAATACTTTTAAAATGTTTTATTATATTTAGTTCTCTGTAGTGCATAGCGCTGTCAAAGGTTAATTGGTTTGTGTAATGCTAGAAGCTACAGTCCTTGATACCTCTTTTAGTCTGAGTTAGCACGAGGCTGAAGATGCTCTTACCAACTTTGCTGAGAATCTCGTAGCTAACTGGAATGCCTCAGCCATCAGAAGTACAGAGGGACTGTGACTTTACCAGAGCAGCACTGGACGGTGGAACCGAACTAGGTCGAGTAGTTTCATGGTGCGGATTTTCATCCAGTGGAGACAGAGTTGTTACCAAAGTAGTTTTGCTAAGAACAAAGTCCTCAACTTCAAAAACTTGGGAACAGAGCCCAAAGAAAAGAATGATGCTTTCATTCAGGTCATGCATTTTTACAGCTTTTCCTATTTAATAACCTAAAGCCTGGAGATACAGAATTTGGTGCATGTGCTAGGCAAGTCTTTGGAGTTACTGTAGGTCTTCAAAACACGAGGGGTTTGGTTTCAGTGTCTTCTTTTTCTTTAATGGTCCTTTACATCTAAAGGTTGCGCTGCCAAATCCACACTGGAAGCCAAGGGAAACTTTGATCACTGAATGCTGCCAGGGCATTTGCTGGGGGAGTGGAGTGGGTGTTCTCTCACGGAGCACGGGAATGAATGCCCAAGATGAATATTCAGGGGACAGACCTTTTCCTGTCTTGTTTAAATGGGAAAACCCAGCATAGTAGCACCCAAATTTTAATACCTTGAGATAAAAGTTAATAATGTAGATGTATATGGGATGTGTACACTGGGGTGCTCTCCTGTCCACTTTCCTGACACAACTGAGATCAGAGCACTTGCAGGTGCCTCCGCTGGTTTGAGGACCCTTCTGAATTAGGACAATAATTCTCCTTTTTCTTCAAGCAGAGTTTTCAGCTGCCCGTTGCTGGCCGCACTGCTTTAGGTTAAGGCAGTGGTTTTGACCTGTTTACTTTCACCATAAAGCTTGAACGTTACAGTGTAACACAACTCAAAGCTGCTGCAGTAGCTGACTGACTTACTCTGAATATAGGATGTGATTCTTCTGCTGGTTATTCTGGCAAATCTCAGACGGGATTTTGGAGCTAGGGCAGGATGGGGAATAGGCCTGCGGGAGTTGATTGAGAACGGTGAATTTTCACAAGAGGCTTTGTTAATATTGCGCACGTCTGGATTCCTTCTTCCCAAACTTAAATGGCAGCAAGGCTGGGCTTGCCATGTGTGTAGAGGAATAGCTGCTCTTCACCAAGATACTGACACTTCTCTACCAGCAAAGGTATTGATTCAAAACTCATAGGAAGGCAGAGATGCCAAGCACAGTATGCAGTGCTCATTCAGGTACAGCATCGGAACAAAGCTGACGATTTCCAGCGCATCCAGGCGTGAGTGCTGCTGGTAAAGGGAAAGTGTCCAAGTGTGACTGCCTTTGGTCCAAGGTTGGTGCAGATCTGGTGGAACTGACAGCCCTTTAATAGAAAGCAATCATGTTTCATTCTGCGTGGCTATTTCTTTGCTGCTTTTATCTTAAAGTAATTTAGGAAATAATTATGTGAGTAACAAGTATGCACTTAACAGTGGCTACCACGACCTCAGAGGCACAGCTCAGTGCTTGTATCTCCAAGCTTAAAAAGAAACTTGAACTGTCACTGCACGTGTGATTACTGTATAAAATTCCCTAATATAAGCCGGGAATTAAAACTTACTGTTATTTTTACTTTGGTCTACTTTTGGAGTTGTTTTTTTTTTTCTCTAACCTGAAGAGCCGTGTCTCCTCAATCAAGAAGTGCCATGAGCATTGAATCGATTTTCTGGTATCTATTCCTAGTAACTTTTAGGCAAAAAGTCACCTGCTGCTATTGATGTGATACACGCGTTTGGTCCTACGCTGTCTGCAAATCTACACTTAAAGGCACCTTTGGGCAGTACTTTCATAGTGAAAAGGACTTAACTGGGCAAAATGTGCTAATCTTGCCTGAACCAGGGGAATGACTTTATTATTTTCACTGTTCTGATGCCATCGTTATGATCTAGTGTTTTCCCTTCATAAATGAGAACAGTCGCCTTGCCTCTGACCTCCATTAGTGTCTGTCATAAAGGCTGCCTTCATAATGCACTGCTCGGAGGAGCTTGTTCCCTTGCACACCGTTCTTTGGTGACAGTTCAGGGAGGTGTTACGGATTCCCCTGAAGCTCCTCAAATGGATGCGATAACCCCACTGTTGGAGGCTGTGTGAGGCATTATTGAGCACGTATTAAGGAGTCAATTCATTATTATATAAACACTTTATAAAGTGATATTAATGAGAACATAGTTGGGTAAAGTCAAACATGGTTGAGTCCTTTTGTAGCAGGCAAAACGTGCAAGTATCAGAGTTGGGATTTGGAGGAAAGGCAGCTTTGATGAGGAGCTGTACAGGATCAAGATCTTCAGCTGTTGCTGCGAGCATCCTGCAGTCGGTGCTGGTCCATCCCCGAGTGCTCTAAAAAGGTGGAAGTTGGAACAGAAATGCTGCTTGCATGGAGCATCATCTTCCTGACCACATGTATTTGAGGTGATGGACACAGCTTGTTTCCCCTTCCAGCTGCATCATTTTATTGCTATTTCCATATAATTTAATACTGCAGAACTTTATGGAGCAGTGAAACAAATGGCAAATAGGTACTGGACAGCACCTGGCAAGAAGTGCAGACCAAGAGTGTGGACTGTGCAGACACTCAGTAATAGGAATCTGAATTTGCCCTTCAGCTATGAGTAAAGTGTTGACAAAGTGGCCAAAGCTAGTAAGGTACTTCATGAATGTGTCCTGTGCAGAGGATTTCCTATCATTGCTAATTTAGTATTTTCATGGCGGTGATGTCAGTTAATCGGAGCTATGTATAGCCTTGAGAAAAATCACTTTGTAAGCCGTCTCTGAGTTTCCCTGATTTTTGTAGTATGGGAGATATATTCTTTCTTTCACAGAGATGTTGTGAAATAACTTTTTTATATACAGTAGTTAAAGAGGTATAAAACATTTCATGATTTATTTTGTGAGAACAGAGTAACACAATGCGACTAATGAATCAGGGATTGTATTGACCAGACTGTCACTGCGATGACCTATTAAAATCTAGGACGTTTTATCATTCTTCTAAAACGAATTCAAAATCTATACATAGCTAAGGTTGTAGTTATTAAATATTGTGCTAGTAATGCTCGTGTACCTGAGCAGTGGACGTGTTGGAGGTCATAGAACTGTGGAGTAGTGGAGGCTGGAAATCACCTGTGGAGATGGTGGGGTCCAGCCCCCGCGCTCGAGCAGGGTTATTTATCTCAAGCAGCTTTCTCAGGAGTGTCCAGTCAGATTTGATTTTGATATATCCAAGGATGGAGACTCCGCAACCTCTGTAGGTGACTTGTTCCACCGTTCGACCACCCTCGGGTGGAATTTCCAGCATTTCAGTCCGTGGGTGTTGCCTCCTGCCCTGTCACTGGGCAGGGAGCAGCCTCGGCCGCAGGGACCGCGGTGATGCAGCCTGGGATGCTGAGTCGTCAGGAGCACCGAGGTTGGCACTTGCATCTTTTCAGCCCTACTTTGCTGGTTCTGCTTCTTCAATCCATTATTTCCTCCAGACAGTTCTAGTCACAGCCTAGCTACTTTTGATGGCCTGGGCTGTCGATATTAAGTATCAAGACACTAGTAATAGTAACTTTTTCACTAAGCTCTGCATTTCTTGGAGAAGATTTTCTATTGTGGCAGAAGTGCCGGGCGTGGAAAATCCTGCTTCGGTAAGTCAGAATGAAGTTAGTGTGGAGTAAATCTCATTTAATGCCTTGAAACGTAAGAGCACATTCCTATTTTGATATATGTGGACAGTAAATCAGGTCTCACGAGGCTGTTATCTGCCTAAGAATAGCAAAGTATAAAGAGAAACAAAATTAATTCATATTGCAAATAGATTTAAGTGTTAGCCCTCTCTGATGTCCAGGATCCTTTTTCCTTTACAGTATAATGACTTCTTACAACTTCACAATAATCAGTTCTTATTCTGGAAGGCCAGCGCTACTACTTACAGCTCATGAAGTAATGATCTGTTGTGTTCATTTCCCTTTCATATCCTTGCTTTACTCTTTGACCCAGAACATTTGGTGCAATGACTCTGTTTCCTTGGGTAGCAGGAGTGCAGTGGGCAAATATTTATTGGTAATAGAAGCACCAAATGTATTTGGACACACCTTTTGCTTAGCTTTGCCCAAATATCTGTTGTGTTATCTAAAGATGACATTTCTTGTTTATTAAAGCTTTTGAGATACCGAGCTTGGAGACAGCCAAGACAGCAGTCAGCAGCTGTGTAACCCGGAGGGATGAGTTTTCAGAAAGACCAACCCAAGTTCTCACATGTTTGAATTTCCATTATTTAAGCCAGTTGACTGCCTTACTATCTAAAAGTCCCACGAAAGAAGATGCCAAGTAGTCTAAAGCTACAAATGCTTGGATGTCAATGTCATGGTAACCAAGCCCATTTTGATATCCTGCTTGCTGAGATCTTTGCAGGTCTTTTCTCTTGGGCTCTGCTTTTTATAGTTAATGTTGAAAGCAGAACACAAAAGAAAAGATTTCACAAAATTAACATCTCATATTAACAGTAGGGTAGGGATGTGTTGTCCTCCATGGCATCATCTGCTGCTGACATTCAAGCAGTTCTAATTACTTTAATGACTCCCACAGGCCCCCTCTGTAACTGCTGGATGATGCCTGAGAATGCTCTTCATCGGTAGGGGAACAAAGCCAGGGAGCAGCCAGAGAATGAGCTGCTCTTCTTGCAGGCAAAACGTTGTGTTACTGAAGGTCTGTGGAGTTATTTGGCCAAACACTTTCCTCTTTCTGTGCCAATCAAACTTTTGCCTTCAGCTTCTAGGGAATGCTTTTATCTCTGAATTACTCTGGATTTCCGAGTCAATGCAAAATCTCTGCTGTCTTCTGTTCATTTCATATATATATATATGTATATATATTTTTAAGCAAGTCTGTTTTGCTCAGAGTATTTTTCTGGTGGAGTGAGGCTGTAGCTGTAGTTTTCCTGTCAAACTACATAAAACATCTTGATAGTTAATAGTCTCCATTTTTCAACCCATTTTCCTATGGTGAGCTGCGGACACCTGAGATGATTTGATCGTTCCATCTGGTGGGAGAAGATTGGCATGTTTTCTTGGGATCACAGAGACTGAGTTTCGAATTCCTGCTTTTTCGTAATCTGAGAGAGGGCTCGCTTTCTTGAGATGCACTTCCATAATGGAATGGTACATTATTATTGGTGTTCTTTGATACAAAAGAAATTCAGTACCTCCGGGGCTATAAATATCTTTGATTCACTCCAAACGGAGAAAGATACTGCAATATTTTTTAGATTATTAAGGCTTTTCCATTTACTCTCTGATGGGGAAGAGTTATGAATTTGGTAATCATTGTGCCCTAGGTGACTTAGGTTAAGCAATCAAAACTTCTCTTTAAAACATAATTACGATTGTTTTCAACATTTAATTCTTTTTTTGTTTCTTTTTCAAAATATTATTTGTTAATACCTTGAGCATTTTTTTATTACTGTTTCAAAGAACTGCTCCTGTGCCCTGTGTTACAGCAGAGGGAAGTCTTAGTAGCAGTATGGCAGATTATATTTCTCACCTGCAAAGGTTTTGTGGAATTATTGAGCGCTTCATGACGTTGTAGTAGGTATCCAAGCTTGCAATAAATGTGTGGATTTCTTTTTCCCTACTGAATGACTAAGATGAAAAATCTTGAGTCCTCTTCATGTGGATTTCAATTTCTTGGCCTGCTTGCTTTAAAAAAGGGCAAAAAATTAGAGAAATGGGGGGGGGAGCTTCTTGCAGATGCTAAATTGAACCTTAAAAATTTGATAATTGCTTTAATAAGTGATATAAAAGCATGTGAGGTAGAAATTTAACAAAAGTTCATGGAAGTGTTTATACGTCAGTCATTAATAGATATGGACTTACATTAAAGTATGAGTTTTGTATATGCATGAACACAAATTCTGTGGAAAATTCAAGTGCTGAATATCAAAAGTGCTTAGTTTTTTAAATTCGTTGAGTCATCTACAAATTATAATGGAAAGGGATGACCTTTTCTTGTGCTGCTGAAGGATGGTGTTCAGTCGAGTGCTGCCCGAGTGACGTGCTGGTACCTGTGAAGTGACTGGGAAGGCTTCTTGTGAATTTTATGGGGACAGAGGTGCCAATAGGAAGATGCCTGATCAGAGTTCATGACTTAAAATATCTTACTGCCCAGCAGTCTTGTGTCCAAGTCAGGCAAAATAGGACTGGACTTGATCGTAAAGGTCTTTTTCACCCAAATGATTCAGTGATTCTATGTTTTATTTAATTTCTTAAACTAATGCTTGTGAGGACTGGACAGCAGAGAGCCCTCAGGGCAGGGTTGGAGTGGCTGAAATGCTTCCCATCACATCTGCTGTACACAGAGCAAAACCTTTACAAGCAAATAATCTTCCGTAAGGAGAAGCTCGGATGGCGTAAACAAAATCCACAGTCGTGAGGTGTTTGCTGTAAAACCACCAACCTTGTTTGCTGTAAGGAATTCCAGAAACCTTTCCTGTGATGGGTGTGAAACAGAAGTCAATGCATATTAAATGGGGCCTAGATGTTGATGTTCAGAAGAAAAACAGCTTTAAAGCTGAAACCCAGGAGGGTGACTGCTCTCTCCTGAGAGTGTTCCTACTGGGTTTAATGTACTGTGACTGCTGTGCGTTGCCTGCACACCATTAGGTGATTGGCCTCGGCTTTCCTGAATGTCCTCATGTTGATGTGGCCTCTGGTCCTGCTCCTGATGCTGCCCGCAGACCTAGAGCCGCATCTTGCCATGGACAGACCTTACTCTGCAGATACTGCCCCGTGTCCCCCTTACATGTCAGTCATTTCATTAACCTTTCAAATTGTCTCTTCAGCCCCAGTTAGAAAGGGCAAAGCCCCGTGGCCTGTTTCAGTATTTAACATGAGGAACTGGTGTTCATCACTGACGCCGCATTTCCTGCAGATGATGTGCTTCATTCAGAGCCCTTGTATCTGCTGGACCTGACGTGCATGACGATGCCTCTGCTGCATCAGCGCACGCTTGTCAGCAGCGCTCTGCCTCGTTTGGGCTGACTGGGTTAAAAGAAGATCGTCCAGAATGTGATGATGATTCAACATTTATGGGTTTTATCCATTGCAGGCTAAATATATTCTCAGCAGGATACTTGAGGGTAGAGGGGGACAGTGAAAATGCTCTTGTATTCCTAATAGGTTTAGTAACGCTCAGTAGAAATGGTATCTTCAGTTTTCTTGGTGCAGACATTTATAACGAAGAACTCTGTGCTATAAAGGCAATTAATTGCTTGTCTAATGTGCTTACTGTACATCAAAATCTGCAGTTTAATTGTGAGTATGAAACTGTGACTGCACAAAGGATCAATTTTTGATTTCCTAAGATATTTAATGAAAGAATGTGTTATGAAGAGGGAAATAAGCCTGCAGTCAAGTTGAACATTTTATTTCCTATTTTAAAGTAATTGTCAAAGTTATGAAAATATTTATGCAGAAACTAGTGTTTTAGTTGTCTGATTGCATGAAAAATTGTGAACCTGTAGAATTTAATGGGAGAGAATGAGGTTTTTTCCCCCCTAAGAGATCTAGCAGCTTTAGACACATTTTCCAATTAATCTAATAGAAAACATGAGATACTGACACCATATCAAAACAGGCGTCTAATTTAGGAGCCTGTTGGGAACCCAGGTTCTTTAGATAGTCCATAAAGTTTCTGGAGGACTCTGAGTCATCATTCGGAGACTGCAGCAGTTACGTGGAAGCTTGGGTTCCTCTCTACGCCTGTCAACTTCACACCCGGGAAAAAGGTGTGAACACTTCTGTGTGTGTCTGAAGCCACCTCTTCAGGCTTGGTGTCCATATGGAAATAGAAATGATTAATAATAGTGGTTTAGGTGATGGTTGGAGAGGAAATAAACGTTGTTTTAGAGCACAATAGTTAAATCTGACAAAATTAGTTGATATGTGGCAGTCTTTTATAAAACTGAAGGCTATGTTATAATGGGATTTCACAGGAAATTTGCAAGTGGTACACTAAGAATTAATTTGCTACTAGGTTTGAGGATAGCGCAGTTTCAAAATTATTAATAAACATCATGAGGAAAAATTTGATTTGCAACTGCTTCATAATCTAATCTTGCAGGAGAATTAAATCCTTTGTTCTTTTAGTTGTACTGTTTCTGTTGATAGAAGTGCGCGGACAGCTAAGCCAGCGTAGGACTAGAGTGTGATAGGATTGGTTTGACCCAGAGCAGCACGAGCCAACTGTGAGTAAACTGGCTGAAGGTGCTGAGAGGAACTCGGGGACATTCGTGGCTTCCCAGAAAAGAAAATGTTTATCCACTTAAAACTCCAGCACTTTAGACACAATCTACAGTTTGGTGGGGATGGAAGGAGCTGACAGCCCCTGAGGTGTCGCAGGGCAGGAGTAGCAAGGGGCGAGCAGGTCAGGTCTGCGTCCCAGGGTGGGGTGTGGAGCGGTACCCACAGTGCCCACCACTGTGAGCCTTTATCCCCGTCCTCCGTCAGCGCCTCCTGAAACAGCATGAACCATAATTAAAATAATCTTGAATTATCATTATTTTAAGTGCCCCTAATGGCACCATTTGAGACAGTGAGATGACATAGTATCTAATTTTTCTGGTTAATATTGTCTTTTTAATTCTTCTTGCACTGAAGCCTGCTTCTACATAAAAGAGCTCTCAGGGAGGGTGGTGCTGCATTACAAGGTATCACAGAGCTTTCAATTCTTCATCTTCATATCTTTAAGGAGAAAATTTTATTTATTTATTTACTTAACTCCTCTGCAGGGGAAATCTCTGCAGTAGAAAGTCCCGTTTTTAAGAAATAATAGCAGATATCTATGCTAATACTACTGTGATTGCTAATGTTTTTTCACAGACTGGTTCTTTGCAGTTATAGCTGTCTCCCTAAGAGCAGCGCAGTTCTAGAGGATGAACTGCCAAGATTCGTTTTGAATGTGGTAACTGTGGTAAGAATTGTGTTCTTTAGCAGTGAAGTGAGCACCTGTAGGCTCGGGGATGCACATCCCAGCAACACAATTTTAAAATTTGGTTCTCCACTTCCTCCCTAAAAAATGGGGGAATTGGTTTAATTCTAGGGATCAGAGGTTGGTTGAGACTTTGTTTAATGATTTCTACCCTTTTAATTTTCTTTTTTCCCCTCTTGCTGTTTGGTGTGGCTGATGTGCACCTCTTGGGTCCACTTCGGAACCGCAGCATCGATAACAATCACGAATGCCTGTAAGGGCGTTAATGTGCTGTGGTCACCAAGTATAATTCTGACTTTTCAGAGTAGTGCTGTGATTTCCAACTGCATGGCCATGCCCTCCTGAAGAACTTTTACTTGACTGGTGGTGGATTGAAGTTTTGGATGCAAAACTGACTCTGTGTTTTTTGGGGTCTTGACAAATGAGACACAAGGTGGCTTCCTGCCTGCTCCCAGCCCTTTGGGTGCCCTGTGGCTTGATTGTCAATGCGAGTGTTTAGTTCCTTGCCATGCTCTTCTTGATATCATGTTTCCAGATGATACTGGTTGGACTGGGAGGAACCTCAGATATGTGACTGTGTGCATGCCTCATGTTAAAAGTGTGTGTGCTCCAGGAGCCAAGGTTCAGAAGGTCCCAGTGAGGCACCAAAACTGGATGAAGTGATCTCCATCAACCCAGGCACTTACTGCTTTGAACACAAAGCTGCCTGGCTTTGGCCGTGTGCTGCAGAGATTTGCTTGGCATTAATCACCGATAGACATGAACAAGGTATTGCAGCATTCATGTCTGTCTGATACCCTGAAAAACAGGCTTTTATGTGTCTGTGCAGGTAACAAAGCAAAGTGGTATATAGCAGGGACGTTATGAGGGTTGTCTAGACAGGATGATCTTTATCCATAGAGATGAGTTCCTTTTTACCAATTAAAAAAAAAAAAGATAAACACTGTGTTTTGCTTAAGCAGTACCTTAGAGTAATGCCATTTTCCTGGTTGGTTGCTCAACTGTTAAGGTGATGGTGGAGATGTTATTGAACAAGACTGAAGTATGTACCAACGGAGCAGTAGCCAGCTAAGCTTAATAGCTGAGCATTTCGAATTTGGGTGGAAACAGGCATTTGCAGCTCTTTTAGGAGAAACAAGTAAATTAGATTTTTATTAAGAGATTTATCTGTGTCAGTAGTTGTGTCCTGCAAGATTTTCCATTGTAGCAGAGACTGCTTCTTTCCAGACCCAGTTCTAGAAGCTCTGCCTGGTGTCCCTTAGCATTAGGCAATGGGCTGTCGAGTGTCCTGCAGCTGACATGAAGAGCTGAGTGCCATCCGTTTTGTCATGCCTCGGGCACGGGGCGTTTCTGGATGTGTTGCAAAGCATGGCTGTGATTAAGGAGCAGACACCGCGGGGGTGGCGTCAGGGATAATTTGAGGTCCTCACAATGGTCTTTAAAGAACCGTTTTCTGCAGCTGCCAGACCGTGTGAAGTTATTCCAAACCGGAGCGTGGTCACTGGCTCTGGCCTAAGGGAGCGACTGCTGCTCTCTGCTCTTTATCTGCCTCTCTCATTTACTAATGAGCTACTGCAATACTGCGCTCTACTTCTTTCCACTTGTGCAAAAGAGAAACCAGTGTGGTGAGCCCGCTAACAAATGATGTGGCACGTCCTCACTCTGCCCTCGCCATGTCCTGTGTGGTGTGCAGCTGAATCCATGGGCTGAGGCCAACTGTA
>NW_010203908.1:0-19007 GCF_000695765.1 Mesitornis unicolor | reverse complement strand
AATTATTCCCTGCCCAACTCTCCAGCCTGCACAAGAATGCTACACATTATGTTCCTGCACAAGAATGCTCACTAGCTACGCTTAGAAAATTATAATAATAAACTAATAAACTAAAATTGTCCTTCTATTAAGAAGGAAAGAGACCTCCATTCCACTACCTTGAGTGATTTTGAACAAGCAGTAAGGAACAGTTAGCAGTCCGTTTTCAGCATCATACCTGGCGGTTTCCATTACTTATACTGTTACTGCTCTCAGGAGATGCATAACTGGTTGTCTAACCGGTTAGGCAATGTCTTGAAGAATTAACTTATTAAGCAGAAAATACGTCAATAGTAATTCCATGTTCACAAAAACCAATCTGAAAACATTTCAAAAGAAGCAATCACATAACTGTCTCCAAATTGCCGTCATTAATTATTCCCACCAGAAAGCTGGATCTTTCATTAAAATGCTTTGAAAAGAAGAAGTGTTTGCATCTCAAATTACTGTCTATTAAATGACAGCAGGATGTTTCGTGGAAAAGGAAGGAGAGCTTAGGGCTGGAGGGACCTGCACATGGATTTCTCCTGCACTACATCTATCCACTGGTATCTCTGGCAAGTCATTTGGCGAATGCCAACACAGCCCTCTGCAGCATTTTGCAAAGCTGCTGAACTAGCTCATATACGATAGAACACATTGCTGTACACTGACGATTCAAAACCAGCAGTAGTGACAAACTGGAGTACTTTGTTCATGATGTTATACTCCTTGTAGCACCTCGCCAGGTTCAGGGATATCCCACACGTGTGGGCATAACTGTTATGTGCCTGCCATGCTAAAAAAAATAAGAATTATTTTCACAGACTTTCTGGAGAGAAATGATACTGTAAAGACAAAGAAAAAATAACTCTAAGGTGTATTCACCAAGTAAGTTTATTTGGTAAGGTGACAGCACGGAAAAAGACGACCCAGGATCAAGTCACCACTTCCATCTTTAACAGGCAACTTAAAGCTCTTTCTCACATACAGGGGTGATTTTCCTACAGTCTGATTTTCCTACATCCCAGGCTAATGTGGCCATTTCACCAAAAGCTCCTGCAGGACTTAAACCTCAGTATACTATTAAACTAAAAACTTTGGCAAAGGTTTTGTAATAAGAGGGGAATGGTTGGTGTGTTTCTCTTGCAGTGAAGCGTTCGCTAACTTGAAAGCTGTTTCTCACCTCTTACGGGGACAGTTTCTCTCATACATGCTAACAGATTTTAGATGAACTCGTATCTTTTTGGATTAGACAACTCAGATTTTGATGTGCGAAGATAAATTCCAACATTCCTCAGAGACTTCTAAGATTTTATTTGTAGTTTTGACAGAACATGAAAAAAAGCTTAAGCTTGTTTCTGAACTCTACTCAGAGCACGTTTATCATGCATCTTCCATCTAGTAGGCAAGGCTCTTCAAAAGCCCTATGAAGAATTTTAAGAACTGGGTTTTTTTTTTTTACTATTTTCTTATATATTTATCAAAGCTAACAGAAAAATTAGATTTGTAAACTACCTGAAGGAAGGGTTCTTGCCTATCCACTGCTCACAAACAGCTGCTATGCACTGGAAGGTTTTTTTGTGGTAGTTTTCTTCTTAGGTTGGTTTGGAGTTGGGTTTTTTTTTTGGGGTGGTGGCAGGGGTGGAAGGGCTAGGGTACGAGGGTTGGTGGTGTCAAATTCAGCCAGAAACACAGTGCTTATCTCGAGGGTGTGAAAGTCAAGATGCTAACACTCCAATATTAGAAAAACAAAAGCTACCTGAGATGATGAGCTTTTACCTCATGGTTGACATGACCTAAAAACCCAAGCTCAGACAGCTCTTACCAGCTGAGAACACCCCATACCAACGGCACAACAACAGAAGATTTACCCTTCAATGAAACCCGGCACATAACCACAGCCAGAACCACAACCAACCTGAATCTGGGTTAGACCCTGCACAGGGCACCAGCTCTGAGCCATGGTCCTGCACAGGACAAGTCCATACCAACTATGTGAACAATTGAAACTGATGAGTCCACCCCATAACATGAGTAATTCGACTGGTCTACAGAACTGTACTGTATCACATATAAACCCAGCTTTCCTCTCTATTGGGGTTCCTCATGCATTAGGCTGGGGTACCACTATGCACATAGCTAAAATAATAAATTCCCTTGATAATTCTATGCTAAGCATCTATGCCTCTCTCCTCAGCTGATGAAGAACTGACTTTTACAAGGGTCAAGTAAGGGAACAGAGAGCACCTCTGTGCAATCTAGCATGCATTTTACCACTTCAGTCTCACTTGGTAACAGAGATCCCCCCCTACTACCTTCACACAGAGTGTGGCTCACATTAGTGAGCTAAATACGTGTGTCACTCTTCTATCAGACAAAGGCATATGAAGAATTGAAGCCCTGCAGAATTCAGTTCTTTAAGGAAATGAAAGAACTGCAGGTATTTCTTGAAAGCCACTCTCTGCTCCTGCAAAACTTTCCCCATGCATTTATAATATTCTACATTTCAGCAGAGGAACATTTCAGTTTAGCTCTTTGCAGACATGAGAAATTTAGAAACTTATGAAATATTCTACTGAGAGGTAGGCCAGCCATCTACTTTCTGAAGCGTTACAATATTTTGTACTCAAGTATTTTTCCTGTCATGTAGTTTTAGAAATTACACCTGTATTTCAAATTCAGCATCCAGGTACCTTCTGCTGACTTTGCCCTAAGCTGATGTACTTCACTGAGACATTACTTCTTACAGCATTCACAATAAAGGGGTCAGTTCTAATTACTCTGACCAGCAATTAGTGACTGTACTTTGTAATCTTTCCTGTGCAATACAGAGATGTGATTTTCAACTTCGATCCTAAACGAAACAGCACATTCTATTGCACTGCCCTATGAAGCACAGCACAGTCTGTTAGAAAATAAGGCAGTGACCACGTAGTGTAACTATTACCTGAGCTATGACTATGATCTGCTATTGAGTAAAACCTGTGGGATAAATAAACCACCTAAGACAATACATCATAAGAAGAAAAATAGCATGCTCTCCAAATATCAAACTAATCATCCAGTACATACAATATTGTCCATACTACAAAGTTTTCCAAAATTATTACTATTTTTTGCTTAACAATTCCCTTGCGCATAGGGGTAGAAAGAGGAAGACGTGCTGGATTTGTTGCGAGTACATTTAGTCCAAAACTTTACATAGATAGGTGGATCAAGCATAAAACATCTAAATATTTGCAAAGAGTACAGTGAAATAGCCACAACAGTGGGGTTTTACTTATTTGTTTGAAGGGAGGTGTTTGGTTTTGTGGGTCTGTGTTTGAGTTTTTTTAATTTGTTTTGGAGTTTTTGGTGGTGGTTTTTGGTTCATTGGTTTCATTCTTTTAAGATCACAAATACAACAGGAGATGTCTTCAACAAACCGTGAAAACCTGATATCCTTCCAGCCTATGCCGGTATTAGCAGCAGTAGGCAAGATGCACATCCACAAATTTAAAAGAAATGGAAGGAAATAATTAAGCATGATTTAGGATTGATGTAAAGCATGACAGGAGAAAAACGAAGGTAGCTACATCAGTAGCTGTTTCACACAGCCAAACTCAGCAGAACAAGTGGAAATCCAACAGCGAGACATTCTCCTGAACAGCATCTTTATGACGAGCCCCCCTAGGGGTCATAGCAGTGCCACTTTAATTGGCTAAGAAAATTACTAAACTACATGTAATAAGCCAACTTTTAGCAGAGACAACAAAAGCTTTTGTCTCGGCTTTCATGTGAATTAGAGCAGGCCCTAGGTGAATATTGCTGTGTTTATTTCCTCGGCAGGTTTTATAATAAAGTCTCTGCATTCCAAAAGGTAAAAATATTATTTAATCTTACAGGGGTATTAAAATTCAAAGCAAAACACCAAATTCACATTTGCACAGTAAAGAACCTACAGAACTAATGTGCAGTACTCTCCTGCTGACTCTCCTATGCTGTGAGATTCTATAATGTACTCAAGTGTAGATTTCTGTACTCTATCTGTTAACATAGATGTGAACCACTGACATCCATCTTCAGTCTTTCTTACTGTTTGCCTTTGGCTCGCTTGAAAGGCAAGTACAGGGAGAAGAGAAATCCTCCGGAAAAGGGACAGAAATTTTAATTGGGGCTCTTTTTAAATATTTAATCTATACGTGTTGCCCATTTTGGAAGAAAATGGGAATTTATGAGCAGAGTCTTACTGCCTGCATTACTCCAATAGAAAAGATAGAGAACGCAGAACTTAACACTCCTAATTCTTTGCACAATTCAAGGAGAACAGAAAGATATGAACCATCAGCTAGTTATAATATTTCACATCTGACTAAAATTGTTTAGCCTCAAAACACTTCTTACCCCGAGACTGAGATTAATCAACAGAGCTTGGTATCAAACAACTCCACACTTCAGAAAAATCCCTTTTGGTATCCAAAGATGAACCGAGTGCTTTGCCAGTACTGTTGCCAACTGGCACAGTGACCAGAGACAGATTTGACAAGAGTCATCACTCAGTTACCATCTCACTCAAAATCCCCTCAATTTTGAGGTTTTGATTACGCTATGATCTGTTCTCTTGTGAGACTGAGGGAGAGATTCATCACAGGTCAGTAGGACTGAAGAGACTTAAGAACTCCTATTCTCCTGCAAAGCAGAATCTGCTCCACCTGCAATTCTTCATTACACATTTTTCTTACCTGTTTCCAAAAGTCTCCAAAGTTGGTGCAAGGTTGCATATTTCCTAGCAGTTCATTATACTAGCCCTTGACTTTTAGTGGTTCCTCCCCCTGCAATTGCCTAATGTGAGTTTTCCTAGCCACCAAATCACCGGTGTGCAATCAACACCCGATCAACAGGGAAAGCATTCTTCTTCTGTATGGCCACACATAGAAGACACTATACATACTGCACCCTACCCAATAACTCTCTTTTTAGAGCACAGAAACACCTACATGACCAGACTGAGTCAGACCAAACAGCCAACTACCACAATATTTTCTTTCCAATAGCAGTCAGTGACACATAGGTTAGAAAACTCCTGTAATAAATGGACATATTTCCCTCTTACTATTCCCCAAAATTTCAGCAGCTGCAGTCCATGGCTTCCTGACATTACTTTTTTTCAAAACCTGCCCATGCTTTTAGCTTGCATAACATCCTTTGAAAGTTCTGCAGTTCAGTTACTCATTACATGAAAGGAGTTGAAAGTTGAACAATCATCCCATAATCACCTTTTCTGTACTACTGAAGATCTTCCTATTCTCTATCGCATTTTAATTACAACAGCCTCAGGTCCCTCTGTCCTTCCTCTCAGTTAGTGGTTTCTAGACCTCTATTCTTCCATGGACTCGAGTTTTCTATGTCCTTCCTAAAATACAACGCCCCAAACCGGAATGCTGTTGCACAGGATTAAAGTCTTACTAGTTTGCTGGACAACAGCCTCAGGTCCCTCTGTCCTTCCTCTCAGTTAGTGGTTTCTAGACCTCTATTCTTCCATGGACTTCCTAAAATACAACGCCCCAAACCAGAATGCTGTTGCACAGGATTAAGTCTTACTGGTTTGCTGGCTGTTCCCTCTCTCTTTTTTGACTCGTTATTTGTGTGTCAGAGTAAAATCTTGCATTTTTCCGTAGTGAATCACATCCTTTAAACATTTTCAGACTTTATCTTAAAATCGGCAGAATTGATTTGAACTTGTGTTCTCTCTTTCAGTGTACCTGCAGCCATGAAAATCTAATGACCACAGGCTGTGATCCGTCTTCTAAAAAATTGACTACAGTATTGACTGACGACAAATCCAAGAACTCCAGGAATCTTCCCCTAATACACTGTTCTGTTTTGATAATAAATCTCTGGTAACCACTCTCGATATGTTTTTCAAGACATTTTTGTATCTGTCTTGGCATATTTCAAGTTATACTTTGGGGATGGATTCTTGGGCTGCTTATGAGAATGTCAGGTGAAAAGATTTACCAAAACTGTTATCATTACTTACTAAAAGGTGAAAACTGCTGCTAATATAACTGCTGTTTCAGATACTCTCCTCTGTCTACAGCACTCCTTAATGTGTTGTAGAGGGCAACTGGATCAATCGACCTAAATCCATAACCATTATTCATCTCCTTGCTTTGTTGTTACTGATATGAATAGCTGGCTTGGGTTTTTTATTTCAATTCACAGCTTCCAAGATTTCCTCCCCTTCCCTTCTCTTTTTAAAGGCCAACAACAAGTTCTCCGTTTACCAAACCTCTGGTATCTCATCTATTCCCCAAACCTTAACTACTTTAGAGATCGTTGTCACCTTCTAAGTACCTAGAATGAAGTTTACTGGAACAGATGTTTAAAAGCCTCTGAATGTCTATTAGGAAGTGTTAATGTATTCTGTGCTCAGGGCTTGTGTGTTTCTCTGTGGCTGGTTATTTGTAACAGCCCAATGATGCTGGGGGTGTTTTTGCTCCTAGACTTAAGATAGATGAGGGAAAAATGAGAAAATTCTTCAGCCATACCAGTGTATGGATCTGCTGTTATGCCCCTCTTCTAAATATTAGCTAGACACTTTACCAACCCTTCTATTAGCACTAATCTACTTATTATTACTCTTGATGTCCCTTGGTGACTGTGACTCTATTCTCAGCTTTCTGCTACAGAATGAGATGTAACTTACCTAGTTAATATTATATTAGAAGCGTAAGCAAAACATACTGACATAATCAAAACAACTAGTTTATCTTGAGGTTTTTTAAAACCATAATTACTACATTGCTAGTGAATATACCTTTGGAGGCAAAAAGTATCTCCTGTTACTCCCTCTCATAGCTTCAAACAGTATTAAAAAAAAAAGTAAGAAAGGGGTTAAAGTTGCTGCTTGTAGGACCTTTGTGAAACTCAGTTGAAGTCTCAGCAATCTCAGACAAGCCGAAGGCCAGAGCACGTTCTCTGAAGACAAATGGTATCCCCAACTGAACAGAAACCCCTTTGTCTGTCCTACTAACCCTATCTAAAATTGTCCAGGGATGAAATATAGGTATCCTATGCTTGTGTAGTCAAAGACATTTAGAGAAGTAGTGCTGAAAATGCCCAATTAGCAGAATAAGTGACAAAATACATCTGCTTCTGGGAGAAAGGTGAAAAGTTTACAGCGATGAAGACTATGAGCCTTCCTCCCCACGACCCCCCAAAGACCACCAGAGAGTCATAGGGCCCATGCCTAGACAAGAGGGGTTGTATGCTCATGATTTTTTTGAGGAATCCCCACTTCGTATTAATGAGTTCTCAAGATATCTCATGAATATGTATGAATAAATAGCATATAAACAATCATTTTGTAACAGAAAATCAGAGTTCTCCCAAGGAATGATCTTGGGGCCTCCCCACGCATAATAAAGAATACCTACTTTCTAAAACTCAAAGAGGAGTCTTAGAGAGTGAACTTATTTTCCAGCTTTCTTGGAACCAAAAGTAAATTTCAGGGAAAATCAAAATTAACTTTAATACAAAGGTCTTTTTTCTAGATGAAGAATGGACCCTTGGGCTTAAGCTTAGACTGCTATTAATATCCACAGAAAATTAAGTACAGGATCATCGGAAAAGGAGTAGGGAACAGCATTATGCTATTATTATAAATCCAGAGCTTACTTTCATCTCAAAGATGACATGGGTATGGTCTGCCATCCCAGGAACAATACCAAATGATTGGGAAAGGGACAAAAAATAACAGTGAGGATGTATCAGAGGTACAGTGTCTTTACTACACTGTCTTATATTGGAAAATTGTAACTGAGGCAGTAAATGATAAAAAGGTATAAATTCATGAGTGACAAGAAGATGATGAATAGGGGAAGACTGATGTTGGCTCCTTCCACAGAAGAACAAATGCCCATAGATGAGCCAGAGTTAATAGGAAGATGACAAAACAAAAGAGAAGGATGCCTTTTGTGCATTCACCTGAGCTGGGGAATCTCTTCCAAAGAAGGCTGCAGATGTTAGAACTTAGACTCCAACACTGTGCAAGGTTTTGAACAAAAAGTTTGGCGAGGATTGTTACAAACACAGAAACCACTACGGGCTATGGAAGAACTTGCCTTTAAAAAATTGCTGCAAGCAGGGAGAGCATTTGGGAGCACCCAGTTTTGGTTGAAACAGGATGCTGAGGTAGGTATTCAAATACCACACATCTTTCAAGCTTCTCTTTTCCTCTGAAAACACAGCTTTGCTAAGCACTGGCACTGTAACATCTAATCTCTTGCATATCATTTCTTAGCTCCATGTGATAACCTTGTGTTTAAGCTACCAATATTTAAACTATCTTCATTACTCTTCACATTCTTTCAAATGTATTAACAACAAGGACCATTTGTGAAGCTTGTTTTCCTAATTTTGTATTCCAGCATTGGACTTTCATCTGATTCATAATCTGTAAAATCTAATTTAAGCTTTTCTTATCATTGGGACAGTAATAACTTCTTTTTCAGCAGCATATTTCCTGATTCCCAAGTGCTTAGTATGACCTCTCTTGAGTGAAGACCATGAATATGGTCTGTCTGCTACATGGTTGCCTAGCTACATGAAGCTTGTAGGAGCATCTTGCCTTTAACACATCTACTAAGTTTGGTTGAAAAAGGTAGAATCCAGAAGTTTTTACTGCAAAGGAAGCATACACGTATGCCTTGTTCCTTCAGGAAATCAAACCAAAAACCCACATTAATTAGCTGCAGTACATAGCAAAGATCCTTCTTCGATGCTGGGTAACTGGTTAAACGCAAGATAGAAAAACTTTATGCTTGTTTCAAGCATAATACCCAGCAGGACATTCTTTGTGCCAAGTAAGTTGTTTTTTTTCCTATGGAATTATTTATTGTTTAATAAATTTTTCATTATTGAAATACATACACTTGTGTCAATAAGCAAGCAGCTCCTTTTCTCCAAATTCCCACTCTTGTAATGATAAAACAGGAACACCAAACCCAATAAAAATTAGTCAGATTCCCATGCCTCCAGCATTTTCAGAATCTTAACATCTGAAGTTGGAATGATGTAATGAGAAAATTTGCTTCACTGCTAAAATGCATTGCAAACACAAACTTTATATCCAACAGTCTTCTAAACTTTTACAGAACATTGTTTATAAGGATAATTAAAACATCCCATTCATTTTGTGTCTCCTCATATCCACAAAAAGAACCTTAGTTCAAAAATCCACATGGCAAACTTTTCTATTAATATACTGCAGTGCAAACTAATAGACAGAGGTGTTGATCAAAAGAAGCATGGCCAGCAGGTCAAGGGAGGCGATTCTTCCCCTTCATTTGCCTCTCGTGAGACCTCACCTGCAGTGGTGCATCCAGCTCTGGGGTCCCCAGCATAAGGCGGCCATGGAGCTGTTGGAGCAGGTCCAGAGGAGGCCACGGAAATGATTGGGGTCTGGAGCAGCTCCCCTATCAAGCCAGGCTGAGAGAGTTGAAGTTGTTCAGCCTGGAGAAGAGAAGGCTCCAGGGGAACCTTATTGCAGTCTTCCAGTTCCTGAAGAGGCCCTACAGGAAAGCTGGGAAGTGACTTTTTACAAGGGCATGAAGTGATAGGATGAGGGGGAATGGTTTCAAACTGAAAGAGGGGAGATTTAGATTAGACATCAGGAAGGAATTAATCATGAGAGTAGTGAGACACTGGCCCAGGTTGCCCAGAGAAGCTGTGGATGCCCCCTCCCTGGCAGTGCCCAAGGCCAGGTTGGACGGGGCTCGGAGCAGCCTGGGCTGGTGGGAGGGGTTGTGGTAACTGCAGTAGAGCAGATTATTATAGATAGGGCTTCAAAATATACACCAGATGGCACAGCTTTGCTTTCACACCAAGCAAGCCACAGGTCCATCTTAAACAGGAGGGCTTTACTCTTCCTGTTTTGTCACAACCTTAAATTCTTGTCTTCGCAATCTTAATAGGCATTTCCTATTTACATAAGCAGTGTATAAAAATAGTAAGGATAAACTGCACATTTTCTCTAAAAAGAGAAAGTTCTTCTCTTCCTATTATCCCTCTTTCTAGGTCATCTCATTTATTGCTCATCAAGAAACAGAATTTATGGCATATGTACAACTACATTGCATTGAGACAGATAGAAACCACTGGGAAAATGCATGATTAATCACTGCCCAGCATACATCAAAATGGCAGGTGAGTCCCAAATAAGTAACAGAAAAATATATTGAGACGTGCATTGTAGCACCCCTTGAACTGAACGCTTTGGAGAAGCACAAACTCTGAAATGATTGGGATTAATCTAAGTGGAGAGCACAACCACGAGGGAAGATCACAGAATCACAGAATCGCTCGGTTGGAAAAGACCTCTGAGACCATCATGTCCAACCATTCCTGTCTACCCCCTAAACCATATCCTTAAGTACCTCATCTACCCGCTCCTTAAACACATCCAGGGATGGTGACTCCACCACCTCCCTGGGCAGCCTGTTCCAGCTTCTGACGACCCTCTCAGTAAAGAACTTCCTCCTTCTCTCTAACCTGAACCTCCCTTGGCACAGCTTGGTGCCGTTTCCCCTTGTTCTATCCCCCATCACCTGGGAGAAGAGACCAGCACCCACCTCTCTCCAAGCTCCCTTGAGGCAGTTGTAGGTGGTGATGAGGTCTCCCCTCAGCCTTCTCTTCTCCAGGCTAAACAGCCCCAGTTCCCTCAGCCGCTCCTCATCAGGCTTGTTCTCCAGAGCCCTCCCCATCCTTGTGGCTCTTCTCTGAACACGCTCCAGAATCTCAACATCCTTCTTCTAGTGAGGGGCCCAAGATGTAACACTTCCACCTCAGGCCACCACAGGAGAAAGTTTTACAAGCTGTGAAACTGATGGAGTCTTTCTTCCTTTGCCTCGTGAGTTATCCCTGTGCAAGACCTGATGGAAATTCTGCGTGCTGTTAGTACGCTTACCGTATCACCATCCAAAGCCTTTTATCACTTCTCAATGTAAGTTCTTTACTATATAAAGGGGAAAGTATCAGGTGCTATATCTTGAGTGATCCCCGCTATTCATTTTCTTAAGAAAAATTTTAAGAATTGCTAAATATGGAGGTGATTAATTAATTATCCTTTGATTTCTCACTCTCTCACCTTTGGCAGACAGAAGCCAACAAGCTCAAAAGTCACAGACAAGGAGAAGGGAGCAGGGCACACTGGCAGACAGCACATTCACACACACGACATGCAAAACCAGCACTAATAACCTAACGTAACATGAAAGCCAGCATCTCTGGAACATGTCAGAACATTAAGTTATTGTCTAATAAAAACCTTTTCTGGTTTAAAAACACTGAACTAGAAAGTGATGGATCTGCATTCTCTTAGCAATACATCAATACAGATTTTTTTCCCTCCCTTTTCCCCTGACTAATCCAGTCAAATTTAATTGGATTCAGATTGATTTTAAAAAGCAGCTTTGACTTTTTTGTCTACTGATCTTCTATTTTAAAATGTTTTGATCTGGAAAACATACATTAATATTTACTTTTATCGTATCATTAAGGGCCTGATTTTGCTGGATTTCAACTGAATAGCCTGACAAGTTTGAAAGTACTTTTCATGTAAGTCCCCATTGGTTTTAGATTATATTTGTTCTATCCTATGAAGATTCCTACTTTTACAGCCTAACCCATTCAATTAATGAGACAGTTTCCATCCTGTATCTCTTTTGTCAGTAATTCACTCAACTAACTCACTTAATTACTTCAACCAGAACGTGGCTAACTCTTACTCCCCTCCCAAAATTCCGTAAAACCATTTTGATGGAGATGTTTACAAAGTGCATTCATAAATGAAGCCTTTAAGCTCCTATTCCATGTTTTATGTATTAAATTCTGGCATCTTGAAATAAAGTTCTGGAATCCAAGCGAGTTTTTCTTTAGGTTACCATATGGATGCTTCTCATTGGAAAGAATTCTAGCAGCTGTAACACTCTCTGGAGAAGATCTACGGATTTCAGATCTTCTTAAATACATATTTATTATACAGTTGGTTCTGATTTTCGGTGCTTAAGATTTTTTTAGTCTTATATTTCTATAGCTCAGCACCTACCAAGACATCAATGGGATTGTGCTGAACATCTTTCACCCTTACTCCTGAAATAAAGGATATGTAAAAGGAAAGCTTTGATTTTCCTAGTTTTATATTAAAAAGTTACAGTTTTATATACTACTTTTATATAGAAAGTTACAATACATCAGTTGACTATACAGGATAGGGAAAAATTCAGTTTCTCCTGGAACAAGGTTTGTTATTACAAACTGTTTGAATAGGACACGCATGCCAACACCTTGATAAATGCTATTTCATTCCCTTCCCATTCTCCCCAAAATTCTCAGCAGAACTGAAGTTATTGAATATCAGTATTGACTTACTCAGTTGAGAAATGGACTACAAAAAAAAAGTCTCAAACTTGCTGCACGTTTTCCATTGCAGCTATTTTCAAAGAGGGATGAAAAGGAAGTATTTTCAGTTTGTAGTTTTTGTTTTATTTCAAACTCTAAGAAAGTGAGATCAATACCGACTGCTTTTGGAAACTTCTCCTAGGCAAGATTAACCTGAAATACTTTTTTTCAATTCGCTGACTTGTAAAGGTGTGAAACATGGATTCCCTTCACCAAGAAATACATTAAAAAAACCAAGCCTGGGATGGGAGCCCCGTTTCTTATCACTTGCTGGTTTAGAAAGATACTGAGCCAAGGCGATCCTGCTTCAGAGCTGGTGCTTTCACATTTTATTTCAATTAGCATCAATGTCACTCTTGCATAATTTTGGGGAAGTAATTTAATCCCCGACTCATTTCCCATGTGTAAAATTAAAACAAATTTGTTTGCCAGACTTACTTTCTCAACTTTCTTAATATTATTTTTGGCAGGAGAAACATTCTCATTATGACCCGAACAATCCAAGTTTGGCTGTTAAACAGTACTCCAGAACATGCGCAAACAAATAAATTTCTTTAAATACTTATTTCAACATACATCATCTTGATGGTCTGGAGATTTAATCAAGGTCTTAGAAATATTACTGTATTTTAAAATATTGTTATATACGACTATATTTACAGAAATGTTTTGGACTCCAATTCCCTCCGATTCATTTAGTTCGGACGCATTTGTAATTTTTGGAATTTATGTATCCTTGCACTTAACTCTTTGCAAATCTGAATCTGCCGAATCCCTGGTGAGTGCTGTAGCAACTGTGAAATGGGTTTTTCTAGTACGAATCTGAAATGAGAGGTCATCTAGGGAGTCTTTCATCGGATCTGGCACACTTCTTTGGAAACTTCCAGCTATCCAGTACCACAAGCTGTCTAACAACAGGAGTTATTGTCAGAAAATGCCACACAGCTTTAGTGAATATTCCTTAGAAGCCAACATTTTTTTCCCCTAGTTAACTGCATCTTTGCCTACTTGCTGTAATTAAAAGAACGTCAGAATCCTTGCCAGTGTTTAACAGACTTCCCCCTTAAAAAAAAATGGGGTTATCATCCTTCTGACATTTTACAACAGGAGTAAACTCAGCCACTAGACAGAGACATGGAGAAAGTAGATTGGGTTACTAAAACAGAACTTAAAGAATCATCAGGATGCTTCATCCTGTCCTGGCTTACTACTTTGCTCAGTAATCCAGGGACACTAGGTATAGAGTTTCTCAACGATAATATGCTTTTATCTGGAGTTTTGAGCTAAGATAGCTTTCACTTGTGATTTTTTTCTTCCCCTTGTTCTCCCCTTCTGCTAATGACACCATTTAAAGCAAACCAGTTAATGGAAGCTGGAGAAAGGCTGCCACTTGACATGCTTAGCACTACAGAAGAAAAATAAACTCTGCAGTAGCGGCTAAAAGAATTGACTTGCTATTTGGTTGTCTGCTTCTTGCAGACAACTTGAAAATCCTTTCCTATTTTGAGCCTACTTCTGGGAAATTTCTCTTACAAAAGGGTATAAATTGAACGATAAGTTATTGTTCGTTCTAGCACGAGAGCTCATTCCCTTGAATTTTTTGTGTTCTAGGTTCACTTCTGAGAAGCAATGTGCCACCTATGGCACTGCCTATACTCAGCTGAACCAATACTGTTAACACAGCAAATACAAAAGGGCCAGGGTTGACTGGGCTTCTGCCAAAGAGCAGTCAGTTCCTAAACTGAAAGGTTAAGGCATTTGGATGAGCCTTGCTCACCATGCCTGGAAACTCCAACCCACAGCAACTATTCAGATGGTATTTTTCTAGTAATAACAGAGAGGTAGACTGTTCAGATGTCTAGTTGGGTGATGAATGATTTTCCCAAGCTGTGAATATTTCCTCAGTCTGCAGACAGATACATCGAAGGTCTCCTAAGGTTGAAATAAATGCCCATTTCCGAAGAGATGTATAAAGCATTTACCACAACATAGGTGACATTTTAATGCCCATTCTCAGCCTCATTTACTGCAGATGCTTGAACCACTGTTCTCTACCCCAGGTGACCGCTCTAACCACTGGGGCACTAGCAAATCTTTCATGGCATGTACAGAATACCGTAATAGCAGAGACAGGGACTGAGAGTGAAATTTCTTGTCAAAACAAGAAGAAATGCATTCAATCCAGCTATTTATCTGAAGCTGCCTGAAGGATCATTTATACTTGGTCCATTTATGGCCTAATATTTCAGAGCATTCAACAGCTTAGTGATAAGGACTCTCATTGGATTTTCAAAATTGAATATACAGTCTCTGGTCCAAATCAGCTACAGAAGCATCTTCAGCCAAAGCAATATCTATTTCAAACTAGGATTTTGTTCCAATACTGAATAACCCTCTTTACCTTCATTTGAATAATCTTTCAGTTTGCTCCACTTCTCCACACACCGCCCTCTCCCCGCCCCACGGTTTTCAGAAAAAGTGCAATTCACTGCAAGATCTTCCACAATATGTAGATACATAAAGACTCACAGATACAATGCCACTGATGAATAGCCGATGAGTAGAGAAGCATGCCTCTCCACTCTGAAGAGACGGTACTGGTGCATTTCTTTGATTTGCAAAGATGAAATATGTTTCTCCACCTCTTGCTGTGCACCAGATCAGTTTGACAGTGTGTATAAAAAAAACTCCTCACAGCTGTAATACTTAACAACTCCACATTTCCTTGCTCAGAACTCTGTTCACAACAAAAGCAGACATCAGCTAATAACATTTGAACTGCTAGGAACTATACAGTAGTAAGAGAGTTAAGAAACTACCTTATCTTTATCTTAACCTTTGTGCTGGGATCTGGAAGATCCCCATAGGGTAACCTTAGGCAAGAGAGACTGAAGAGTCAGTGGCTCCTCACTCACCAGTTGCAGTGATGTGACAAAAGAAAGATCTAACTTCCTTCCATCTGCCAAGAAAAGATAAAGAGGTAATAGTTAATTTACACGTTTTCTCATAGTAACTTCAGATGAAGGATTTATGGCATATTTTAAAAAGGAAATAAGCATATAAGCTTTTAAATAATAACTATAAATAATAACAGAAGCATTTGTGGCTCATTAAGTAACTGCCTTAAGTCTTCAGGAATCAAAAATTTCTGCTGGAGAGTTGACTTTCATTCTGTGAGCACCTAAAAATTAAAACTTATTTTTCTTTTCCCTGCCACCACTTCTTTTTATTCCATCACTACATTTCAAATAGCTTTGTTTTAGTTCTTCCTTTCAATTTTATTCCCCTCTTCTAACCTATTCTCACAGGCAGCCTCTTCTGGTTTTTTAATCATTATTCTCTTTTTTTGCAATTTAAAGAGGAAAATTTTTCTCTGGGTATGCAGAGGTATCCAAAAGACTCTTTGAGATTCTCAGACATGTTGCAGTAACATATACACACGTGCTACTGAAACATGCAGAAAGGTCTGGAACAGAGCTCTCTAGAAGTCGGACAAAATATAGCTCCTTGTGGTCTCAGCACTAAATGATAATCTCTCAGTATAAAGTACATAACTTCATCCAGCCCTGAGAACCATAACATGAGTTATTTGACCTACTTTCATTACTGAGAAGGAAAAATCCCATCCTTTCATAGTCACTAGGCATTTTATAAATCCTTCGACAGGTAAGTATCATGAATAGTGCACATCACCAGACTAAGCTACACAAAAAGCAAGCTGAGCTCTCCTAGACACTTCCCCTGGTACTGCCCAACACTGGAAGGAAAGTGATACTTAAAAATAGAGAAGAAAAAAAATTAATAAAACAAACATGCTCTTTCTGAATGAAGTCAGATATTACTGAGTTTATTCCTCTCTCAAAACCAGTAAAGACTGGAGCATTCAGCTACCACACAGGTAAATGAACAGCATGACTGGCAAAGAACAAGTAAAAACAAAGATCGTAATTTAGTGCTTGCAAGTGGACATGTCTTGGGAGTCAAGAGCCAAAAACATTTCTTACAGCTGGTGTTGACAGAAAGTGAACATATGGAGCAAGCGAGGAGAAAAATGCTGGTGGAATGAAGAGCATTTGGAAAGCTAAATCATATTACAAGAAGTAATTTATCAAATTTTCAATCAGCGTGCCCTTCTTGCAATGACTTATGGACGGGAATCTTGAAAACTTGCTAGAAAAGATGAAGAAAAAAACCAAACAGATAAAAGTTACTAGGGACTGAGAGGTAAAAGAAAATAGAAATAGCACTTGATCTCCAGTCTAGGAGTGAGTGTTTATCATCCCGACCATCATTGTGTTTTAAAACTTAAAAGGCAAAAGCCACAATCCATTGCTTCCACTGTCTCTCTGACTTCTGCTGACAGAGACTGTCTTTACTGGACAAAGCCACAACCCTTCATTAATGAACATACACTTTTACACAGTTCAGGACACCATACAAAGGAGAAAAATGGTACGCATTTCAAAATATCTGTATGTTCCTGTAATTGAATTTTACAGTACAGTTAAATGAGCGTTATGTCTTCATTTTACACCAGACGCAACAAGCAGATCATCTTTCAGGAACAAATAAATAAGAAGGACAATAAAAAGGGATCAAATCTAATTCACCAGCAATTAATTAGAAAAGTATCAAACACAAAACACATAGGTCATATACAGGCAAAGAGCAGTTTGGTGTTTAATCACTTCTGCTAGTGTTCAGGTGGTATCTGGCAGAGTGGCTCCCTAAGCATCTTGTACTAATCAAATGCAAAGCAAGGTCAGTGCTCTGTATTATAGCACTCCAAAGAAGATTAAGTGGAAGGTCCTAAATTATACACAGCAAGTAAGAATATACAAGCATCAGTTACCACGAATCAGCTGATGCAAGGTAATTTGTTGGAAAAGGAAGCTGTTCTTGACAGGCACCCCAGGAGCAAGAGGACCTGAGCAATCATTTGGCTTGCCTGGCTACATTTATTTTTACCTCTGACTGGTCCTGGAACTTCAAGGACTTGGCTGTATAACTAACATGATTCTGAAGTGCGCTGAACACTCACTGTTCACACACATCTCAGTGAGAGCAACTGACTAGAGGGAGGCTAAACAACCAACACAAACTCATAATTTACGTCGAGAGAGGTTCTCCTCCCCCTCTACTCTGCCCTGCTGAGACCGCATCTGGAATATTGCGTCCAGTTCTGGGCCCCTCAGTTCAAGAAGGACAGGAACTGCTGGAGAGAGTCCAGCGTAGGGCTACAAAGATGATCAAGGGAGTGGAGCATCTCCCTTATGAGGAGTGGCTGAGGGAGCTGGGGCTCTTAAGATTGGAGGAATGAGGGGAGACACCATTCATGGTTATCAATATTTAAAGGGTGAGTGTCACGAGGATGGAGCCAGGCTTTTCTCGGTGACAAACAATGATAGGACAAGGGGTAACGGACACAAGCTGGAACACAGGAGGTTCCACTTCAATTGGAGAAGAAACTTCTTCTCAGTGAGGGTGACAGAGCACTGGCCCAGGCTGCCCAGAGAGGTTGTGGAGTCTCCTTCTCTGGAGACATTGAAAACCCGCCTGGACGCCTTCCTGTGTAACCTCATCTGGGTGTTCCTGCTCTGGCAGGGGGATTGGACTGGATGAGCTTTTGAGGTCCCTTCCAATCCCTAACGTTCTGGGATTATCTTCTAGATGGGCAACTCCATGAGAAGCATTCCACCACTCACAAGTTACTTTCTATAAAGCGACAGTCCATTTGGATGAAAGACTGGGGAGTGATTTGCAGCAGGTCTGGATAGACAGGCAAAAGAGAAGTCTGTGGCAGACCTTGTAATCTGAATAATCATCCTAAGAACCTGAAGTCAGTCTTCCTGTTACTACACTGAACGTCTTCCTAATTAGAAGCAAGTATTTCACATGAATGACAATCTTTTCCAGTATCTTTTTAGCAACAGTTAAAAGTTTGAGATGCACGTCTGCCAAAGACTATGAAAACAAATTTATGCAGTGTAGTGATAAAGAACCTGTAATTTAACCCTTCTGTCAATCACAGCAATTCATGAATCACCATGGCGCATAGCAAAATACTGAGTGCAAAGAAGGGAACATCTCAAGTCCCCAGAACCATCTTTTCTGAGCCAGCTGAAGTTTGTCATTGCTGAACTTTTACAGACAGCAATTCCAGGTAAGAAAAAAAACCAAACAAACAGCAACCCAAACACAAAGTATTAAATATCTTAATGAGATTAACATGCTACTGCTGTATCAGTGGAATAATTCATAAATTAGAAAACCAAACACAACAAACTTAAAGGATGTAACGGTTCCAGTTAAACAGAAAGCAGGCCGAGAAGCAGAATTAACCCATTCAAACAATGGGAAAGTTTGCAAGCCATTTTTCTGATATGTAATTTAATATCTTATAGAGCATCGAAAACTTTTAAGCCCAAAGATCCAAAGAAAAGAAGGTGGTGATCTTTATATGGGAATTTTCATAATGAAAGAAATATATATGTGTATATATGTCTATCTATATATCTACCTGTATCCCCCATCCATATGGCACA
>NW_010203907.1:603-4112 GCF_000695765.1 Mesitornis unicolor | reverse complement strand
CTCAGTATGCACTGGGCCTAAACCACGACAACATGGAAAATAAGGAGGTGATTGGTGACTGCCAACATGGGATTACGGCATTGGTAGATAAGAGAAGAGCAAATGCTATCAGTTACCTGGACTTGTGCAAAGCATTTGACACTGTCCTGCATGACACCCTTGTCCCTAAATTGGAGAAGCATGGATATGATGGATGGACCACTCAGAGGATAAGGAATTGGCTGGATTGTCACACTCAAAGAGCTGCAGTCAACAGCTTGTTGTCCAAGTGAAGATCAGAGAAGAGTGGCATTCCTCAGGGCTTGGTATTGGGACCGGCACTGTTTAACATTTTTGCCAGCATCACAGACAGCGAGATTGAGTGCACAGTAAGTTTGCTGACAAACACCAAACCATGTGGTATGGAAAACATGCTGGAGGGAAAGGATGCCATTCTGAGGGACCTTGACAAGCTTGAGTCACTTGAGTGGTGGGCCTGTGTGAACCACAAGAAGTTCAACAGGTCAAGGCAATCCCAAGCACAAATACAGGCTGGCTGGCGAGTGGATTGAGAGCAGTGCTTTAGGGTGTTCATTGATGAAAACATGAGCTGGCAATGTGCGCTTGCAGCCCAAAAAGCCAACAGTAACCCGGACTGCATAAAAGAATCATGGTCCACAGACTGAGGGAGGTGATTCTGCCCCTCTACTCTGCTCTTGTGAGACCTCACCTGGAGTACTGCATCCAGCTCTGGGGCCTGCAACGTAAGAAGGATATAAGGTTGTTGGAGTGAGTCCAGAGGAGGGCCACAATGGTGATCAGAGGAATGGAGCACCTCCTCCATGAGGACTAGCTGAGAGAGTTGGGGTTGTTCAGCCTGGAGAAGAGAAGACTCCAGGGAGACTTTATAGCAGCCTTCCAGTACTTAAAGAGAGTCTACAAGAAAGCTGGAGAGGAACTTTGTACAAGAGCACATGGTGACAGGACCAGGGGTAATAATTTCAAACTAAAAGAGGGTAGATTTAGATTAGATACTAGGAAGAAATTCTTTACTCTGAGAGTAGTGAGACACTGGAACAGGTTGCCCAGAGAAGTTACGGATGCCCCCTCCTTGGCAGTGTTCAAGGCCAAGTTGGATGGGGCTTTGATCAACCAGGTCTAGTGGAAGATGTTCCTGCCCATGGCAGGGGAGTTGGACCAGATGATCTTTCAAGGTCCCTTCAAACCCATATCATTCTATGATTCTATGATTCTTCATCTAATACTGGGCCAAACCTGGTAAACGACTGGAAGTGCTATGACTCCTTATGAAAACTGCTTACTATCTTCTGCAGAGCTGTATCTACATAGTAGAGTTGCAGAAATAAAGCTGAATACCTAATGTAGCTTTAGTAGCTACCTGAAGAACAAAATTTTTCCACTCCTACAAGAATTTTTGCTGAACTGACCATTAAAGCTCCTGTTTGTTAACTAACACCAGTTGCTGTTATTAGAGGCATTAGATGCAATAGACGGAAGCAGTTGTTACATAATGATCTAATTCCCTATTTGCACACATTTTTCAATAAAAAATGAGAGTTTAATATTGTATGTAAAAGCCATATTATTGTATATAGAAACTGGTAATCAATCAAGAAAGCTTCCCAATCCATTATAGGAGGGAACTGTAATGATGTTTGGGCTTCACTTAGACCACACTCTAGCTGAAAAAGTAAGGTATATGGCTAGTCAAAGTTTCCTTTGCATAAGTAATTCCTATAGAAAACTATTGCCGTATCTCTTATCCAGTGCCTAATCTTGAAAGTAAAGCAGTCATCTTTGAGGTTTCACATAATACCCGAGAAGGTAACTTATTATTAGAAGACAGGTAATTTTATCTGAAACAGGAAACTTATAGTAGTCCCGTACACTCCCGAAATTTTAATGCATACCATGGACATTTTCAATAGTTCATCTTTAAATTCAGAAAACAAAAATTTAATTTGGCAACCAGTTAAATTCTCTGGTTCAGGCTTAGCAGCTGCACCAAAAGAATAACAATGTCTGCATGTTTAATAGGTGGTGTGAGGATAAACTCATTTACGGTCAAGAGATGCTCACACTATAGTGATAGTAACCAATCAACCATGGAGAAAGATAGGTATTATGCAATTCATCTTTTCATTATTCAGTCAACATGTTCATCCCGTTCTGTATAAAGTGACCATCATCAGTGCAAGGGTATGTGAATCATAACCCAATAGAACTAAAAGTGTATTGTATTTGTTGTCTTTATCTTTATAAAGGTTGTTAATTAAGGTTTGACACAATCTCCACAATTATTGTTGTCAGTTTCTTGACATTGATTCTGACCTAAGCTGCTAGGGACTCTGATAGCAAAAACAATTACATTGCACACACAGTTGTCCTTATTAACATGACGGCAGTTTTGATTGAAAACTGACAACTATTTTCAATCTCCCTTAACAACAGCAGTGCAGAGTCCAACAAAAACTCTGTGTAGCACACTTCATTAATCACAGCAACAATCTATATGGGAATGTTCCAGTGCAATTAAATCTGTCGAAAAAACTGCCAGATGTAATAGGTTACCAACTATTATATCACAGTCTTTCAGCACTTTTGAAACTGCACTTGGTCACATTTCAATAAAGCTGCAATTAAAACAGAGGTGTATTTAAAATAACGAAAGTAAAATTTAGTTAAAATCAGCACTTCATCTTTCCAGACCTGAACTCTCTTCTGGGAAAAAACATTGGGATTTTTAATCATGGATCAGTTTACACATCACCAGCTGTGGTAACAAAAGTTGGGGCATGTCTATCTCAAAAGGGGAAAAGGTTCCTGGTACAAGAGTCAGCAGGGCTCATAGACAGAGCTTTAAACTAGATTTGAAAGGCGGAGAGGGGAAAGGGGATAAAACACAACTCGCTAGCAATGAGCTTGGGGGTGGAGCGCCGACATGTGTGGGATGGTGCACTAGTGAGACTCTTCAGACTACTGTCCCAGTGGAGGTAGGGGATAGATTTCGATGCAGCAATTAAGTTATAAGTGTCACTGATGCGTTAGTAACTGTGGAAGTCTCTGAAAATGGCTTGTCAGAAATTCGGACTGCTCCCTGTAAAAAGGTGGGAGGGCCTTTAGCCCAACTGAAGTGTGTCTACACCAATGCATGCAGTATGGGCAATAAGCAGGAGAAACTGGAAGCTATTGTGCATCGAAATAACTACAATGTAGTAGCTATCACAGAAACATGGTGGAATGAATCAGACAACTGGAGTGCTGCCATTGATGGGTATAAGCTTTTCAGAAGGGATAGGCAAGGAAGGAAAGGTGGTGGGGTGGCCATGTATGGTAGGAAGTGCTATGACTGCCTAGAGATTAGCGATAGTGACAATAGGATTGAGTGCCTATGCATGAGAATCAAGGGGAAGGCCAACAAGTCAGATAGACTTGCTATAGACCACCTAACCAGGATGAAGAGATAGACAAAATATTCCATAGGCAGCTGGGAGGAGCTTTGTGATTGC
>NW_010203907.1:0-295 GCF_000695765.1 Mesitornis unicolor | reverse complement strand
TTATGGGAATTGGTTGGCAGAGTTCCTTGGGAGGCAGTTCTGAAAGGCAAAGGAGTCCATGAAGGCTGGACACTCCTCAAGAAGGAACTCTTAAAGGCTCAGGAACAGGCCGTTCCCTCATGTTTATGATCTTTGGAAGCAGGGTCAGGCATCACAGGAGGAGTACAGGGCTACTGTGAGGCTGTGCAGGTGAGAAAATTAGAAGGGCTAAAGTGAAGCTGGAACTTAATCTATCTAGTGCTGTTAAAGACAATAAAAAGAGTCTCTATAAATACACTGGCAATAAAAAGAGAAC
>NW_010203906.1:0-5859 GCF_000695765.1 Mesitornis unicolor | reverse complement strand
TATATTGAATAATACTGGCCCCAGTACTGAGTGCTCTGTGTGCCAGACATCTTTGCGTTTGCAAGATGGTCCCTGTCATGAAGGCATTTCCATTCTGAGGAGCGAGAAGAAGAAACGAAGTGAAAAATTACAAATAAAAAAAGAAATAAAAAAGAAAGGGATTAAAAAGAGACATAAGCTTACTAGATTGAATTCCTAGAAGCTTACAGAATCAATGAAAGAGGAAATACGATCAGAGCAGGGGCCTTGCATACAAGTCACGGTATCAGATGCAAGGCGTAAGGAGCGGTGCGAGTGAAGGTTCTGTGAGGATCTGACAAACAGGCAGTCAAGGGTGGAAAGCTCAGAAGTGAAGATGGGAACCCTTTACGCACAGCTGGGCGAGAATAAACTTTGCTATGGACAAACGTAAATAAACTGGCAGGACGGGAAAGTTTTCATGAGTGTTTTCAATAGATAATACTGTCATAAAAAATTAGCCACTTAAATATCAGGAAAAAAAAGGCATGAGGAACGTAAGCATTTTCCACAGTTTTTTCCTACTTGAACTGGAATGGAATAGGAAACAGTGATATTTTTTTAGTAGTAAGATTGTTTATCTGATTTGCTTGTATTTTCCTATACTAATTTTATTGTCCTTATAAGCTTGGTAAGGAAAGCAACACAATTGAGAAGAAAGCACGCATGCTGTTCCATAATCATTTGGCACGATTTGAGCATTTATTATGCATTTGAAAATAAACCTACAATCAGAGACTCTGCTTTGAATAATGACTTGAAAATTTTAGTTTGTTATTTTTGCGAGCTTGCCACAGATTTGGTTTAGTGTTTGGATCGAAGTAGCAAGGCTGGAAAATTCATTTTCACATCCTCATATTACCTTATAAATTATTTGATAGATAAGCCTCGTCTGTGCAGAGCCATCACATACAGTCCTTTTGGGATTCTTTTTTTGTTAATATATAGTTTTAATTTAAAAAGACATTTTCTCATAGAACTATTTGACGGGACTCCCTCTCCGTGTTGACATACAACTGCAGCACCGTCAGTAGAGCTTGTGTATTAAATATTTTATAATCTTGTTATCTTAACTTGCCTGTACTGAATTCTAGCCAAAGGTAAGAAGAAGAAGTCATTATCAGGCAATGGTACGTAACAGATTTTGGGTGGTTCATGGATCCCATTCCAAAAGCACCTGCTGAAGCTTCCTGAGGTAGCATCTGCTTCCCCATGTTTTTTCAGTACCTTGCTGGAGGGTACACAGTGTAAAGGCATAGAGTAATGAATCCATTTATAACAAAAGCTATCTTATTTTCCTGTTCTACTCCATTAAGCTCTGTATTTCTGTCTTCAGAAATAAATTAAGCATCTGATTTCTGGAGGGCTAGTTATCTCCTATTAGCTGCCTCTCAGTCACTGAAGGAACAGGAAAAAAACCCTTGTGTCTTACACTGATATGCCTGAATTAAATCATACTCGGCAATTTGATCTAAAGACAGACACCAAACTGTCACATCACTCTTTCAAACTTGGCTGAAATAAACTATGACGAAGAACAAGCCAGTCATGATAGAATTTGTGATTTTCACACAAAATACTGGGTTAGACTACTCACAAAGTCCTAGAAAACCTATCAATGTAAGTGCTAATTGGCATTAATTGAAAGGTTTTGGTATTGGGGAAAAAGGAGGGATGCTCACCAAGGCCAACTCACCACAGATGTCAAAGAAAACCAAGTATTTTCACTGCTGTCTCCTGATTTTACCTGAGATATAAATACTTATTTTAGGGTAGAACTTTTTTCTTTTGAAAGTGAAAAGTAATTGAACACTCACTGGAATAATATGCTAATAGTCTTTGCAGAAATCAAGCCCTTTAATGCAGGAAAGAAAAGAATAAAAGAATATTCTTACTGAATTTTCTGCAGTCCTACTGACCCCTAAAAGAACCCTTCAACCTCGGAATCCTGAACCTTTTTTGAGTAGAGACTGAGAGTGAAAAGAGGTTGCATGGTGATCTTTGTAGTATAAATGTTCTCCAGTCAAAAAGAGGTGTGGGTTAAGCAACGCAGCTACACCGTGGCTTGGAAAGAAGGAGTGTGTGAGGGAGATCAGAAAATCTATTTTATATAGCATAGAAAGCTTCTAATTTTGTCGCTTCCATATCTGCTGTGGAACATACACTCATCGCTTAATTCATGCTGTTTACTTTGTGTTTGTTGGTCTCTTTTCCCATGTAACAAGTGATAGAATGAGAGGAAACGGCCTCAAGTTGCACCAGGGGAGGTTTCAATTGGATGTTAGGAAAAATTTCACTGAAAGGGTTATCAAGCATTGGACCAGGCTGCCCATCCCTGGAGTCACCACCCCTGGTGGTATTTAATAGTGTAGACGTGGCACTTGGGGACGTGGTTTAGTGCTGGACTTGGCAGTGTGAGGTTAACGGATGGGCTCAATGGTCCTTAAAGTCTTTTCCAACCTAAATGATTCTATGGTTTTATGATTCTATTTTAAATCTGAGATTTTTTTTCTTCAGAATCATATTGTCAATTTATATCATATAGTAATGGAAAATGGTTTTAAATTTTTTCAGCAATACAGATAAAGAATAAAAATCTGTGCACTTTAATGTCAGGATAATTTCCCTTGCCACTGCTTTGCAGTGTAAGGATATAGGTTTTGCTTTGTTGTTTTTTTTTTCCCCTTTGCTTTGTTCTTTTTAGAGGAAATGCGCTGGTCTATTTTTTGTAGCTAGATGAAAATGGGAAAAAAAAAAATCTTACAGAAATATCTCTAAAGCCAGCACTTAAAATTACTGTCACACCTCTTCTACACAGCTAAAACAGATAAAATATTTTAAATTTAACGTGTTAATAGTGCTTATTTTGACAAAGACTATGACTGCAAAAAGGAATTGATTAAATAATAATGACACAAGAGACTAGAACTTGGTGTAAACTCATTAGGCACTGACTGAGATTCCCTTTAGCACCTACTAAGGAAACCCAGCTGCTTCTGCACCTCAAAATAGACATTTTCTCTGCTCAGTCTGGCAGGTGGAGCAGCTGCTCAAGGACAGTAGTTTCCCTAGGAGAAATTTGATTAAGGAAAGACATATGACCATATATAACAAAAACATTCACTGAAGTGTGACAACAAAGTCTGCAAAAACCGAACACGAAATTCTTAGCATTGTTGTGTAACTTTGTAATGTACATTATTCCTTTAATTATAAAAATTATAGCAAAATGTAATGTAAAATAAATATACATGTGTTTACACCAAGGATTTATATCCATTCAAGTATTAGGAGAAACAAATCAAACTTACCATTACCTGAATTTCTGTGGAAAGCCTAGCCAACAATGTTTGATCAGTCTTGTTGAAATGACGATGCCATTCATGTCATGTTAAGACAATTAATCTTCCTACGAACAGTGGTAACTCATAATTAAAGCTGTACTAATAGCAGTTTAATTTTTAATATTTTAAATCAGAAGAATATTATATTAAATATCCTCTGTGGCCTGAATGTCATACTTAGAAAACAGAAGCGGACTGTTATCTGAGTTCAGTGTTTGTTGACCATTAGAGTCTGATGGGGTTCAGGAGATGATGCCAAAGCAGCCAGATGTATTTACTCCAAACTCACTGGAGATGGTGGATGGGAAAGGCTACTAAATGTACAGGTCATTCTCCTTTTTCCACAATGTATATGAAAGAGTTGATGAACAAGGTTATAATCATTTTTCTAAGGCATCTACTATCAATCTTCGTACTGACAAATAAAATTTACTCAGAGTTGATAATTGGGCTAGGACTATCATACTTTTCAGATTAGCTTTAAGCTCTAAACTGACTCTTGCTAAAGTTATCATGGAAACGACAGCTTTGGTTTATGTCATCTTAAATATCTCTTGTCATCTTGTCAGCAGGGTGTTCTGGTTTTTATGTGGGTAGTGGACTGGATGTGATGATCAATATTTGAGTGTGCTAAGAATGCCAGACTTATGATTTAAGTCTTGGGGTAAGCAAAGATGAATAAAGATGGTGTCAGTCACAAGCCCATTATGATAACCCAAGAAAAACACTGGTGAATCATCAAGAGTAACTTCTTTTTTGCCACACCATATTGGCTGTATGACTATTCTCTTCACTTAAGAGTATAGCGATGAGCTGCCCTTGGGTAGAACTGAGACCTGTATAGCTTGCTGCTCGATTCTTGCAGTGGCCAGTTGTAAATATCTACAAAGAGAGAGCCAAGAAATAGGGATCTTTTGTTATCACAGCTTTCAGAGACATGCAGCCAAGGAACAACATGAGCTAACAGTGATAAACTTCACATTTCATAGCTTTCAATGGGTTTCTTGATTAGTGAAAATAATTTTTAAAGTACTTCTTAAAAAAATAGGCAGATTTGGATATACTCGAATTCATAATTTTACTAATACTCTTCTTTTGTTATTTACAGAGTCACATATGACTGTTTCTATAGTAAACATCTCAGGAAAACATCAGAAAGAAGAGTCTCAATGTGTAAATCAAATAGGGGTTTTTTGGGTTCGGAACAATTTCATGCCAATATAAAGAGGTGTGAAAATGAAGTGAATATTTTGCTTTTACCAAGGCAGAAAGGCACAAATACACTCAAAAACTCCACACCTTTAAGATGCCCAGTGCCAGTTACGAAATTCATAAGCCTGAACTAAAGACAGAGCATTTCCTGAAGAAATATAAATGTTTCATTTTCTTCTATACCATCCAGGCTTTATACACTGCATTTTAAATGTTTCATTCTAAATAACTGAGCACATAAGTTTCTGTACTGCATAAGAAATGAATTCTAAATTTATCTTTAAATGGGTTGCACAAAGAGAAAATGAGAAAGTAGGTGAGAAGGATGTTAACTTACTAATAAAAAGTACCAAGAAGAGGCCTGTATCAGAAACTCTACCATCTACTACACTTAAGCATCTGCTAATGTGCTCACATTCACATGAGGGCTCATAAACAAAATCTTTGCTAGATTATATTTCAACAGGAGTGGCTGCATTTTCCAATATTGTGTCTCGAACAAGAGCCAGTAATAGACACTTTAGAAAAAGAAGGTAAGAAATGGAGCAAGTGTGAGTAAATTGCATTTGGCCATGCTATTCAGTACTGATTGCCGAGTACACTAATGGTTACTGATTGACCTGCCATAAGATTCCTCTCATTCTTTTCCTAGTTACAGAAAAATGCTATGGCAAAGTATCCCCCAATTGTTAAATAACAGTTTCTTTCGTTTGTGTTAACCCTGTCAGCTTTCAATTAAGTTCACAAGTGCAGTTCGACTGTTTCAGTACAAAATCAAATATGTAACATCTGCTGCATTTTAGACTTGAATGACTCCACAGCAAAATTAAATGGGAGCTGTTGACAATGGCTTAACTACAGTGTTATATGCCATTAATGGGTATGGCTTCCAGCTAAGGAAGTGTGACTGATTATAAGAAAGAAGGCTGTCCAGTTGCCTGGCCCTGGCCTTCATATCTAGCATGAAAAGCTTCCAAACAGCACATTCGACTGAGCTCATTGGAGTGCACTCAGTTCTGGAAAACCTTCTATAATCAGGAAAATGGGGTTAAGGAGAGTGCCTACAGTAGAAAGGGTAAGGATGCATTTATAAATGGAAGCAGATTCAAAGCTAAGTCTCAGAAATTGGGAAAAGAAGGCAGCTCTCAAGGGGAGCCATCACCACACATTACCATAGAATCATTTTGTTGGAAGATACCTTTAAGATAATTGAGTTCAACCATAACCTGTCCTCTCCTAAACCATGTCTCTGACCACCTCATCTACCTGTCTTTTAAACACCTCC
>NW_010203905.1:9296-31514 GCF_000695765.1 Mesitornis unicolor | reverse complement strand
GTGGAGCTTGGACACGCGTGGGGGCAGTGAGGAGGAAGATGCCCGAAGGAGCGCAGGACTTTTGGCGTAGCTGGTTTGGGAGCTTGGTGGTGAGAGGCCCTGCTCCTTCCCCGGGGAGCCGGGGTCTTGCTGTTGGAGCGTAGTGAACGTGTCACGTTCAGCTGGTCCAAATAGTGTGGTTTGAGTGGTTTAATGGAGCCGGTGCTGCTCTACAACCTGAGTCATCCAGGAGGCTTGCAGGGAAAGGCATGCGAGGTGCCTTCTCCTCCCGGAGCAGCAGGAGCACCACGCTGGGTGGCCTGGCCTTTTAGAAAAGACACTGCTGCTGGATCCCCTGTAGTCTTAAAACCGTGCTTTGCTTCATCGTGATAGCATCCCTTATCAGGAGATAAAAAGGATGATCGAAGTACGCTTCTATCACCTCGGTGAGTGAAGCAGGGCATTTGGATCCTTTTCCTTGCAATAGGAGTAGCTGTCAATTCGGAGCCTCCATGCGAGGCTCAGGTGTAGCAGCCAGTCCTCCTGTAGGGTTTCTGCTCTCCATTACCATGTAAACCTAACTTCTGTCTGGAACCAGCTGTGAACCCACTACCTGCTGTTTAGGATCGTTTTGCCAGCTCTGTTCTGCGGTGTCCGTGGTGTCAGGTGTGGATTGCGTGGTAATGTCTTTGCTTTGGTTGTAGGTGATCCGCGAGTTTGTGCGAAGCTTCGCGTGTCGTACTGATCGAGTTAAAGCTAAGGCGGAGGAGAAGCTTGAAGAGGCCTTGAAGGCTTACATATGGAATAGGTAGAGCTTGAAAGGGAAGGATTTGGAGTATAATTTTAGCGTATTGAAATTTCCGGCTAAGTGTGTGGTAGTGGGTTATGTAAGGAAGTCGTGCTCCAGCCGAGCATCGCTTGTCTGCAGCGTTCTGTCGCTGACTTTGGTGACACTGGGTGCCCCGTGAAGGCCGCTCCGCAGCGTGTCCAGGCTCACAGGTGTCCTGAGGGGAGCTGGCTGTGTGCTTGCCTTTGGACCAGCCCTGGGGACGCGGTGTTAGTGCTGAACGGGGTAAATGTGGCTGGACGCACACGCACAGATAGCGCAGGGCTTTTGTGGGAAGGGGTTGTCTCCTGCTGGGGGACTTGGGAAGCAGGGAAAGTGGCTTTGTTGTAGTTTGGTGTGTGCTGAGGCTTGGGATTCGGCACTCGGGGCGCTTGTTTCTGCTCTGCGTTTAACGGGAGAGAGACCGAATGCGTTGAGTCTTTGTTAACCTTGGGTGCTTGTGGGCCGCTTGTTCTTGTTGCTTCTTGAAGATAAAGAATCCCGAGGGAAAATGGGGGCTGTGAAGGTTACGGAGTCTTTAGAGCCTGGGCAAGTGGCGTGAGGGCGGTTGGAGCAGTGGTGTCTGTTGAGCTCTGCACGGTACCTGGGGTTTCTGTGGAGCAGGAGCGGTGGCTGCTGAGGAGAGGGGAGATGATGGGGCTGTAGGCAGCACTTCCAAAAGAAACAAAGTATGTGAGAGGAAATAAAGCACTTTTTTTTAGTAGTCTTCCGGATGCTTTCAAAGTTAGATGGGAGTTGTGCTCCTTCCTAGTCTGTAGCTTTCCTCACTGGAGTTACTGCAGTTGTCTTGCTCGGCTGCTTAACTAATGATGGTGTTTGCATTCAGCTGTTTGAAACCTGGTGGGGAGTGTTCCTATCACCTTGGTTTTGTCCTGCTGTTTGGGAAAAGCAGCGGTGTCTTGGTGTGGTGACCGTCCCCGTTGGGATAACGGAGGGGAACAGCAAGCTCCCGACCTTTGCTGTTGCACCTTGTGGCAAGAACAAAAGCCTGCAGAGTGTGGGATTAAGTCGAAATAATCCCAGTAGAGTTGAGTACAAAGCGGTGATGGGAAGGAAAGCTGCTGCTTAGGCATTTTTAGAGCATTATCAGTCTCGATACATCAGCGTTCAGGTCTGGCTTGCCTCTGGCTCTTGTGTTTGGCAGTTTGGGTTTTATGCTTGATCACAGACTATGAGGTTTTCTCCAAAAATTTTTGTGTCCTCGAATAATATAGGGATGAGAACTTGGAAACAGGGAGAAAATCCCAAGAGGAAACCTTTGGTACGGTGTCAGCAGCGTTACCTGAAACGGCCTCTGCGTGTTGAACTCCTCTGGGCTGGAAGAGGGGCAGCACAAGGAGTTGTTTGCAGGGTAAGTGGTGCTAGCGCAGGAACTTGTGCGGTCGATCCCAGCACATCTCCAGCAGCACGCTCGCTGTTGGGGCTGTCCCAAAGCTCGAGCTGGGATCCCGTGTCCACACACAGCAGTGGCAGCAGCTGTTCTTCAAGCAGATGCCCCAGAAGAGCTTGGATCTCAGACCTGCTATCAGATTGCTGCTTGTATTATTCATCGGTCTTCTGGGCAGTAATTCCTGCTTGGGTGCTTGCTGGGGTGTAGGACTTGGAGCTCTTTTCTCATGAGAAATGTTGGGGATGTAGGCAGTGATACCAGCCAGAGTTGTGCGGATAACAACAAAGTGTAACAGTTTCATCGTGAGTTGTAGAAAATGTATCGGTGATAAAACAGATCCTTGTTACAGGTAGAGATGCAGTGTGAAGTTACCCAGGGTTGGGATGGGAGCAGTACTGGAAGGCCACCGTGAATGGCTTCCATTGTGAGGTTTAAGCCAAACCACGTTGGATTCAGCTGCATCCCCATCTGTGCTGCTTATCTTTAGGAAATACGTTGCTGCTTGGAGCTCTTTGAACGGGCGAGCGAGGTTAGTTTGGTGTCTCTTGTGGGTTTCCCATATGAACTGCTTGATGGAGCCTGTGGTGAGGCGGAAGGGGGAAATTGGAAGCTGTGCTTCTGTCCTGCCGGAGAAAAACACTTTCTTCCAGCAGAGGAACAGTGTCTCATTACTGCTGATAATGCAGAGGCCTCCAAAAATGGGTAATGCTTAGCAGAACTAAGCTGTATATTCCACAGCAGGGTGGGTTCAGCTGTGGAAGAGCTCTTCCAGAGCTTGGTCCAGAGCTGCCCGACCTCCTAAGATGCTGAACACACTTCTGCCAAACTGAGCACTCCCCTGGATGGGACGTGTTTGGCTTAAATTGCACGGTGTTGGTGCTCAGCGAGCTGTAAGCGAGCTACCTGTGCCGGGCAAACTTTGTGTTATTTCTGTGCCGCCGGTTCCGCCTCGCAGCAGCCGTTGGGAACAGCTCGGTCCTTCCGTCGCGGCCTCTCTCGCTGCATTGTGGGGCTGCCAGCACAGCCCATCTGTGTCCAATACCTCGTGTGTCGCTGCGATGAGGAACGCTGCTTAAGCTTCTGCTGGCCGGGCGTTTTGGTGCTGGGTTTCCACACCGGGAGGAAGTTCTGCGTTGTTTTGGTGTTCTTGCTGTTTGGGCTTTAAAAAAAACAACAAAAAGTGAAAGGTGACAGTTAGGTCAGAGCTTGTTCATAGCGTGTGCCTGGGTTGTTGGTGCAGTTTGACTTCCCATGCTGCTCGCTTAACTGCTTGCCTTCTACCTTTTGCAGAGCCTTGTAAGAAGTCAGAGTCAGTGGAGCTGAGCTATTTCAGGCATTGAAAAAGCAGATTCTGTCAAAGGGCAAGGATTAAAATATTTCTGAAGACTCAAATGCTTCTGTTAATAGGAGAGGTTGCCTTAAAATGGCAAATGCTCTGGAGTCACAGAAGTGCCATAGGCCAGGAGAGCACCTATGGGTGCTGTGGATGATCACGTGGGTATGGCAGGTAAGGATGGGGCCTGCTGGCCCCAGGAACCCACAGCAGGTCCTTGCTCAACCCAGGGCCTGCGTGTGGTGAGGCAATGCCCTTGGTTTAACTTGGACCGTGATTCCCCATTGCTTGTTCATGGCAGAGTGGCTAAGAGTTCCTTTTGGGGTGGATAAATCAAGGGTTTGGGACATAGCCCTAGACTGCCTGTCACAGAAAGGTTCAGGGACTGCAGGGAATTAAACTTGCTAATGTTGGATGAAGAGCTTGGTTCACTTACAGCAGCAACCTGAAGCAAAAATTTGGCTTCTAATCAAGCTAATGATGTGGTCTTGAAGTAAATTACAGTTAGAAAACAGCTCAGAGTGGAGTAGGGAGGAAAGACCACGGAGTCCAAGCTAAAAGGACTCTGGATAATCTATGTTAGTGCATTGGAGTGTACTTGGGGAGCGCTGCTGTGTACCGAGGACTCTGAATATTTCTGGAAGTGACTGCTAAAGGATGCTGGCTTTTTACTCGCTTGTTTGGCTTCTTGATGTTGCCAGTTACATTGGTTATTCTTACTGCAAGCTGTGTTACTGTTAACTTAATCCTGAAAACCACTCTTGTCCTCTGGCCAGAGTAGTTTTTACCAGAAACACGTTAGACTGGGGAGGGAATTGTTTAGAGGAATAAATTGGAACTTCTCTAACAAATGTCTTTGGAGTGTGCAATTAAAGCTAATTATAACTTGAAACTTAAAGGTAAGACTTAAAACACTTGTGTTTAGTGCTTCAAAAAACTCCCTGTGCAGTTTGTGACCTCCTGGATCAAGATGAGTTTCCAGTGCAGGGCATTACTGGGAGGAGGTTGGCCTGGGTCTGAGGGGCACTGGGGGCGCAGGCGTCAGCACTGGGGACTGACACCTTTCATGGTGTGGGAGGTTCAGCTTAGGGGGTCTGTGGCATGAGCACACTCTATCTTCTTAAAACGCTTACCTGGAACCCCTGTGTAGGGGTTTGTTTTGTTGGGAACACAATTAAATCTGCTTTTGCAGCCTGATGTCAGTCTCTTGTGAGTTTTGTCGTTTTTAGGCTCTCCAGTTCATTGATGTAGTGGCAGTAGTTTCATTCTGCTTGGCCTTTAGGCAAGGCACCTTGGACCTTGCTTTGTGCTGTGCTTCCACATCCTCATTTTCGTCGAGGATCTACTGAATGTGTGTAACTGCGGGATGGGTCAAGGTAATGGTGTGATCCACAGCAGTGGGCCCAGCCCCAGTGGGAGAGGACAGAAACTTTGAATTTCTGTCAGTTGGCTCTCCAGCTGAGGGCAGCTCACGGTGAGGTGACCTCCTGGGAGCTGAAAAACTCCCAAGTACAATCTCAGGGCTGCCTGGTTCTTTAGCTTTTAGGATCATAAAACAACTGTGTTGATTAAGGATCAGAAACTGTCTCAATGGTCACCAGCTACAGCTTTCTTCAGGAATGATTTAAAATCATTAAGATGAGATGTGATCACTGACCAGCAAGCCGTCCCAGATTGTGAGGAAATGGGGTGAGCCTTGTAGCCTGGGCTCTGATACAGGCAGTGGTGGCTGGATTAAAGGTACCAAACTGTCACTGAATCCTCTGTGCATCATGAGCTCCAGTTTTTTGTGAACTCCTGAGTTACAAACCAGCTGGTTTTCAGTCTCCTGTCAGCAACATCTGGAAGCAAAGACCTCACTGGGTCTGGTGCTGTGCTAGCACCACCTTGGAAACTGCGCAGAGGCTTCGAAAGGCCACGCAGCCTCTGGGACGGATGCAGAAGCCTGGTGCTGTGCTGCAGCAGTGGATGCTCCTCTGCACTTGTACCTGGGTAAGTGCAGCTGTACATAGCTGCCAGGCCTGCTTTTAAACTTGGCTTTGCAGGTCTGACAGGAAGTCTCACTGGTGTCAGTACCTTGAACAGACTGGCGTGTTACAGCGACCGGTTTTCCCTGCCAGGAAATCCTGTACCGCGTTCCCCTCTCGCTGTGCAGAGACCGCTCCTGCCATGCTCTGAAGGTGTCTTCTGGAGGTTAAACTTCCTCCTTTGTATCCAAGCTGTTGTTTGACAAAAGCTGGGAGGTTTTGCATCGTGGGGGCTTGAACTCAGGGTTGTTGCTAAACTTTTCCAAGCGTGAGGAGCCTAGGTGTTGTTTTTCACGTGGGCCTTTGAATCTGTGATGTTTCGGTCTGTGGATTTATAGAGCAGAACCTGAAGTGCCACCTTTGGTGGGAGCTGCGTCAGTGACACAAGTGGTACGAGTGTGCGTTGTAAGTCATCTCTTTGTAGCGAGATGCTACACATGGCTTCAGAAAACCCAAATATTCCTTCTAGCTGGAACTGAAGAGAAAGAAACGGCAGCTTCATGAGAAACAGGGCAGCTGCTGACTGACCTTTATTGCTGCATTTGTCTGTTGTGAGATTTACCTGCTGTGGCATTGCTGGAGATGTGATGTTTCACCCAGTTTGGAGCAGCGGGACACAGGGCAGCTTTGGAGCTGTGTATTCCACTGACTGGTGGAGTATGTGCTCAGCTGCAGTCAGTGTTTGTAACTGTTTCTGCTTTACAGTAGGGAAGGTACATGTTAGGTTCTTAAATATCCATGGTAGGTTGTGGTCTTGCGTGGAAAACGGGGATTCTTAAAATTGCACTTCTTCTAAATCTTGTGTTTTATCCTATTTATACGTAAAACAGGAGTGAAGGGGATGAGAAGTGGTAAGGAAGGGAGTTCTAGGTGTGTTTGTGTTTGGTTTTTTTAACAGATGTTTGAGATTGAGTGCTGTAGCATTAAGGTGTCTTTTCCAGAAGATCAGAGTCCAGTAGCACTTGAAGGTGGATTGTACTCCATACAACTTCAGAAAGGACAGGCATATTCCCGTTTTCATGCCCGTACCTCTGAATCTGTGCATGTGGAAAGTGGCTTCATTTCATAGCCATGACCACACTGACCATGAAGATGGCATGGGGTGTCCCTTGGGTTACTGATGCTGAAGCATGGTGCTGTCAGCTACTCTGTTTTTCAGACTGTTGGAAAGTTTCACAGTACACGCACTTCTCTCAGGTGCAGCAGTGTTGTTCAGGGTGTTACTTAACCTATGTAATGTCCTGGAGTTAAAGCAGAGAGAAGTACAGCGGGTGGGGAGGACTTCACGTTGGCTGATCCCTGCAACCAGGAGGTAAGGAGGGAATCCATCGATTTAACACACGTAACCGAGAGCTCTGAAGGGCTTTCCTCCTGCAGAGGCTGTCTGGAGATGCTCCCCACCTTCAGCTCCTGTCCAAATCCATGCTGAGCAATGGGGTGTGAGGGCAAGGTTTGCTTGGGTCAGCTTGGTAAAGCTTCAGTTGTGTGGTGTCTCGTCAGGCTTTCAGCTGGACTCTTTAGAAATTGAGAGCTTTTTGTAAAACTAAACCGAACTTGTCTATGCTTTACAGTAGCCAGGGTATGGGAAGCTTTGTTATCTTCACTGTAAGGCTTCTGAGGGACTGCATAGTGAGAGGGAAGAGTCAAGGTTCGCTTGGGTGTAAGGCAGCATTCTTTAGCAGAAGAGCTTAGTGGTGGCCTCTCAATTTGTGAGAAGCAGAAGCTGAAACTCTCAGATGTCTTCTATTCAAGAGCTTGAATGCTGCCTGTAAATAACAAAAGGCCATTAAACAGCAGACTTTTTCCATTCCTGCAATCAGCTTGGCTTGATCCTTGTCCTTTAATGTTTTGTCTGCCAAAAACTTCAGATAAGTCTGGTATCTGAGACTTTTGGGCTGTGGCTGGTAACCCTTGCAGGCTGTGAGGGGGAAAGGCTGAATATTCAGTGGGCCAGGGGCAGCATGGGGGTGTTTCCTGAATGGTAGATTTAGTTTATGTTTAGCTTTCTAGACTGAGCTAGCACAGAAAGAAGTTGGTATGTTTGGGCCTGTGGTGCAAAGCAGGTCAGTGGCTGAGTCAAACATAAAGCAAAGTTTGGCTTTACAGTTTTGCTCTATTTGCCCTTCCCACTAAATGTCCACTTCCTGAGCAGATGGCTCATGTGAGCCACTGGTGACCACGTGTGGGCTCTACAATGTGTGCACTCTTTCTGATCTTGACTAAAATTTTGCCTCACACTGAAACTCGGTGTAGTTCAGCAGTGTTCTGAATCACTCAGCCCGAGCAATTGAGACTCAGAATAGGATTTCTTTGGGAGAAAATTACACTGGCACGGGTACTTGAGAAGTGAGGGTTTCCATTCACGTGCTAGCATTTCTGTAGGTACAGAAGGCCTTGTGTTTTATTCCGTTTAACCACCTGTATTCATATATTTGGAGATGAAACAACCACAGGTTATTGAAGCTTTATATACTGCAAAAAGGCTGTCACAGGCTTGAGTTGATAAACGAGGTCACTGCAGCTGGAACAGCCTGGGAGCTTTTACAATACAGGTGATAAAATAAGGCTGATACTGGGAGTTGTTGGATTGATGCCGTCTTATCTCGCTGTGACCTGGAGATAGTGGAATATATAATACCATGGTAATGCTTGGGTTCTCTTCAGTTCTGTTATCAATGAAGGCAAACCTAACGGAGCCTGTGACTTGGTGAGGATTGCTGTGACTTAATACTCTGTGGAAATTGAATCTGTAACTGGTGACAAACATCTTATGTGGGTTTGAGGTGCAACTTTGCTTTCTGGGGTCCTGGCTGTCGGTTTTGTGGTGTAGTTTCAGGAAACTCACTCATACAGATATTAATGTTCATGAGCGACAATGGTAGCCAAAGTGCTGCTAGCAGCTTTTTTTAGAAATAGCGTGATTGATTTGGAAATGAAATGTAATGAACCATTCCTGTTTTTTAGGAGTTGAATGATCTGGCACGCGATCCTCCAGCACAGTGTTCGGCAGGGCCTGTTGGTGATGACAGTAAGTACGCTCCTGTCCACAAACACTTGCGGTCTCTTTTCTTCCTTTTCCTTCTAAAATGGGACGTCCAGTTCCTTAGCAAGGAAAACACTTCTCTTTCACCTGGTTAAAGTACTAGATATTACTCCACATAGTAATCTTTAATTTGTTGCCCTTCTGTCTCTTAAAACCTTCCTTGTGTCTCACTTACTCCTATTTTATTGATTGGCCACTGTGTGCTGAGGCTCTCTTAAATTCCTCTTTCTGAATCAGCTGTGGTGGCATTTGCACAGATCGTGCTGCCTGCACGAGTTTGCAAACTGCAGTAACTCCGTGGCCATGCCAGCAAGCAGCTGCATGCGGCTTTCTGAACTCCTTTGACATCTGAACTGAGTCTAGTGTAGTAAAACAATCCACTGCTAGTACTAACGCTGGTACGGCAAGGTCAAGGTTAGCTATATTTTACACAGGAGTTGGTTAACACTGCATTTTTTGAGGGTTACGTGTAGTCCCTGGGGATAAGAGGTTAAAATGAGAATGGAAGAAAAAACAGTTGGTAAATTTAAAGCTTGAATCATGAAGTAATGTTAGATTTAAAAAAAAACCCAACAGTTTAATAGCTACTGTTTTCAAATGAGTAATAGGAACATTGGAAACATTGTTCTTTAATCTGTTTTGTGCTACTGTATTTTAGAGCACACCAGAGTATGAGAACTGAAAACCAGGTTTGGCTCTTAATTTTTAGGTGGGATTTCACTCTTTTTAGAACAGTGCTTGTGGCTTTCTCAATAAGCAAAATCAGGATGTCTAAACCCTGCTCACTCAGTTTGGACATAGCTGCTCAGGTATGAGATGGGAAGGGCAGGTGGAGCATCCTTAAATCACACAGTGCTGTTATCCTTGAAAACTGCTCACATCAGGTGGCCCTGCCAGGTTCCATATAGGGGATAGCCTAGGATGATCTTTTTGGCCTACACATCAGCTGTGTGTCCTTCCTGTGCAAGGTTGCTCCCCTGGTGAGTGATGTGGATTGTTCTTCTGTCATTTTGAAGACCGAGGAGCTGTGTTAAAGCAGAAAAACCTCAGTTACTCTTTAAAATCCTACCCTGAATTATTTTGTCTAACGTTGCTGTATAGTAAGAAGTTCTATTAACATCTTGTGCATGTATTTTTGCCTAAAGGGAGGGCAAGATGTATGGTGTGACTTGACTTAATGGTGTTCATACGGCTGCTGCTTTATTTTGCTTCTAGGTAATGTTCCCTAATCTGCTTCGATTAGCTCTGAAGAAGTCAACTTAATTGTGGGCCCATAGTTCATGGTCCTTTTCCACGAGAGGTCTTTAAATGAAATGGTGATGGTTTCACAAGCTGTTCAGGCTTCTCTGCGTTAACTGGGAATTTACGTATTTTTAGTAAATATTTTTGTTAAAGCAGCATTAAACTCTTGGTCACAGGTGAGGTGAGCAGGAGCAACAGGACATTCACAATGACAGGAGTGCTTGCAAATTCACCTCTTGCTTTATAATTTACCATGGGCTCCTGACCAAATTCAGGTACTTGTATAATGAATCCAATGCATCAGCATTTTAACACACTACCTGAGATGAGGAAATGTGTTTACTCTCTCTTGCAGCTGCTCTGCTGTGTAGAAGAGGAAGAAATTAACTGCTAAGATCTTTCTCAATAATTTCTGAACTATTTGGAAGTGCTGAAGCTTACCCATTCCTACAGAAATCTAGGGCTAGGTTACTGAAACCTGAGAATGAGAATACTGAAATCAGTGGACGTGTTGCTGCTCAGCAATGCTTTCAAACAAGTGAAAGCTGCCCTGGGCTCTTGAGGGTTTTTAGCAGTAGTGTCAGGCTGCTCATAGTTACTCCACAGCTTATTTCTGCTTTGGAGATGGTATTTCAAAGAAGCTTGTAGTTTTGTGGAAGAGAAATTACTAAGATGCAGAGCTAATCTGAGGCTTTTCCTCCCTTAAATTAGCAAGTGTGATTTGTGCCTTGATAAGCTGTTTCATAGTTTCCAAAGACTTATCAGAGGTGATGGAGGTCGTCTGGGTGGAGGAGGTGGTACCAGAAGTTGGTAAATGCTTATAATGGAAAGTTGCTACTAAGGACAGAAAACTTCAATGTTCTGTTCTTTTCCTTGTGCCATCTGTCTGCAAGACCCCTAATGAAAGCCCTTCACTTCTGAGACCAGTGCTTTGGGTGTTTGTGGGTGGATTGCAGTGGCAGCAACGGGAATGGGGCTTCTCTGAAACCCCTGAGCTCTAGGGCTGCCTCGGTTACCTTGTCACAGTGACACTTCTTGGAGTCCCCCTTACTGTGAAGCTGTCTGAACCCTTTAAAATGGGTGACGGCTACGTATGGTCTCATGAGCTGCTGCCTTTATTTCCTGCCTCTGCACTGAGTGTACAATTTCTCAAAATGCCAGCTGGTATCACCCTTTGTAACCACCCTGCTGCTCTTCTCCCCTTGCCTTGGCAGGGCTGTTCTACTCTTTGTTTCCCCTCTTCCTTGTATGAGCTCATTCCCAGTTGTAATTCCTGTACCGTGTGTAATTAAAAACTCATGCTGGATCAGAACAAGTAGTGCTGCTCTGGGGCACAGTGACTTTTGGCACAGGTGGTCTTGAAAGCTGGAGACAGGAGTTGCAAGTGAAGTCCTCAGTTGCAGGTGGCTTCGACTCCTGTGCCTCAAAGACTTCCCTTGCCACAACTGGAGTCTGTAGAGCTGCCCAGTTCTGAAGATGCACCATAGCTGACATCCACGCAGAGGGAAGCTTCCCATGGTGCTGTTTTGCTAATAATTGGTTAAGCTTTGGAGAACACAAAACCCGAGAGCTTCCTAACGTGCCTTATACAGGTGGACAGCTTTGATTGTTTTCCTTGCGTTCTGCAGTGTAAAAACACCTTTCACCAATCTTCTGTATTACCAGGTTAAGATGTTCTCTTGGACAGGTGCATACAAGTGAGACTTAATTTTTGTCCCTGTCCTAGCACATCCTGGTCCCAAGGATTGAGCACGCTGTCATTTTTGCATTCTTTTAAGAGCTGTATCACTTTTTGCTGCTTTAATGAAACCCTGAGGCCTCTATGGGGGCTGAGCTTAAACATTCAGTCAAGATACTGCTGGTTTAGGTTACCTCTTTACATATGGTATGTACGAAGCTTAAGCTTACTCTCCATTTAACTAAGGATCTGTGTAGGAGACATCCTACCTAAGAAAGGTGTGAGTTCATAGTGTAGCTTGCTGAAAGAGGGCAGTCATTGGAAACTGGGCTTTGATTCAGGTGCTGCATTAGATACAAAGTGAAAAAGTTGAAGCCTGAAATGTTGACTGTAGCTATCTGGATTTTTATTGCAGTGGGATTTTTTTACAGGGCACAACGTGTGTGTGTGGCAGTCCCAAAGTGCAGAATGTGGAGTGTTGAGTACTTTGCTCTGTCTCTCTTTAATTTTCTGGCTTGTTTTCCTGCAGCCTTTCAGAAGGCTTTGTCTTTTAAAACAGACTTTTCTGTGCTGCTTTGTCTGGAAGTAAGTAGTTCATTACTTGAGCTTCTCCAAACTGAAGTAAATCTCTCTCTTTTCCAGTGTTCCATTGGCAAGCTACAATAATGGGACCAGTAAGTATGAGAGAATTGATGTTCATAGCTTTTTATGACCTGTCTGCTCGTAATAACTCCTCGAACTGCAATGATTCTTTTTCATTAACAGAACGACAGTCCCTATCAAGGTGGAGTATTTTTCTTGACAATTCACTTCCCAACAGATTATCCCTTCAAACCACCTAAGGTGAGTGGCTCGTACCATAAATCTCTTCATTACCATACTGTGTACTGTACGTTTTTGAGCCTACACTGAAATTTTCCTTCTTCTGCAGGTCGCATTTACAACAAGAATCTATCATCCAAATATTAACAGTAATGGCAGCATTTGTCTTGATATTCTACGATCACAGTGGTCCCCAGCACTAACTATTTCAAAAGGTACCTCCGATGCTCATTTAATTTTACTCTACTGAAATGAGTTGCTGATTTGGATTTGTAGAAACTGCTTTTCCTGCTGTCAGCCCTTGCTGTGGTCACTGCCTTGGTCTTGTGACTCTCCACTGGCTTGGGGCCAGTTCATGAGTGCAGGATGATCTGGACATCCAATTTCCCTGTCGCCATAGGGAGACTGTTCAACTTTGCCAGCGGATCGGATCAGTCTTACAGCCTTTAAATACGTAGCCTTGCCACCTCACCTCAGAATGTAAACACTTTGACTTACAAACCCCCAAAGCCCACAGAATTAAACCTAGTACATAACAATGGAAGAAGACTTCAATGCTCAAAATGCACACCAAGTAAAATACGTAGGGGAGCAGCTGTGGCCTTTAAAAAGCACTGAACTTGCTTTGATTCTCTGTCTTCAAAAAAAAATACCACTTTTTCAAGGGGAAAAAGAACTCCTTGTTGGTCATTTTTAACGACTTTTAATCACATGGGCTACTAAATCATGTTTTAAACTTAACTGGCTTGCACTATCTGAACTTTTTTTTTTTAACTGAAAATATCCTGGTCCCTGTGAACTGTGTTAGTGTGTGGGGCACAGGGATATATCCTCTGCCTGGCAGAGCAGTGTTTATATTTAATCCAAATAGGAAACTTTGAACACCTTGAAGGAAGACTTGTGTTTGAATTTTACTGATTTTTCTGGCTTTTGGAAGTGTAGATCTAGCCATGGTAATTGAGAATGTTTTTGGTCTCTTCTGTGCATTGACCATGTCCTGACCATTCTGGTTTTGTAGCATCACATTGTTATTGTAATTTAATGCTGTAGATATGACACATTTAATTACAGTATCCTTCACACCATGTTGCAGCTCTGAGGCTATCCTGTTGCCTGTAATTCTTCTGCAACTACATGTGATGGTCCCAGACACTTTCTTTTTAGTTCAGGCTTTCCTTTCACATCATAACTTGTCTCCCTTTTACTGACCTCACAAAGGCTTCTACTTTGTGTCCAGCTAAAGGCCTCTGCATTTGTAAAAACAGATGAAAAAGCAAAACAATATCATGACTTCTCTTGACAGAAGAGAATCTGTGAGTTCACGAAGCTGAAAGTCTTCACTGTGAGTTGAAAGAACTGAAGAAATGTCAGTAAAGGCAGAAGGATTGTCAAGTTGATGCAGCTTCCCCTACAAATGCTTGCAGAGAAGTATTAGCTACTGTTAGCACCGAGTTAGTACTAAGTACTGATGTCTGTTTGCATTAATTGGTGTTTAACTGGTTAGAATGCCAGGGCTGGAGAACACCTGATGTGACATGGTATCTTATTTGCATTTGTTCTACAGAGTCTACACAGGCTGTATAGGCAGTGGGGTGGGTGATAGGTAGCACGTTTGAAAATACTGGAGGGTAGGCTGGAAAGAGGACAGTTGGGAAAAGATGGGGCAGGATTTAAGAAGCGAGTTAAGGGCATCAGTGGACGGCTTGTTCATGACTGTCAGTGTTAATCGCTCACAAAATACATCTTAACATTAATTTTACAACCCAAATGCCATTGCAGTGTGCTCTTAACATCTCCATCTCCTTCTCTTCTCTGCCTTGAACTTTTTTTCCTTATCTATTCAAACTGCATCCTTGTGGCTTAGTTGGAGTAAGCCATGGGGTCAGTATAGCTGTTCCATGCTACCTGGCCCCTTCTGTCACCCATCTCCCTCTTAAAGTCCTCCTCGAGATCAGATGTCTTTATGTTGCTGATCACTTCACTCTTTGGAAGCACTCATATGAATGCACAACCTCTCCTTCATGTAGCACAACACATGTGCAGATGTAACCAGTGAGAAAATCTTGTCTGAGTTCCCTTGGTGTTCATTTTGTGAAGGAGTTAAAGGCAGCAAAAGAAATTCTTATGGGTGACATCATAAAAATTCAGAGTACTTCTCTCTGAGAGCACAGGGATGTCTTGTCTGAGAGCAAATCTCAGCTTAGTAAGAGACAAAGAGCTCAAAAGCAGCATTTCCATCTCAAGGATAAATAAATTCAAAGGCAACTTAAGTCATTTAGGGTGGAAATCTTGCCTTCAGTCAGTTTAGAACTGTGTGTTTGTAGACTTCGTGGCTATTTCAGCTGTGTAGTAACTCTTTGATAGCCTTGTCAAAGAGTAAATGTGTTGCTGGTAGGAAAAACTGTTGGGTTAGGTAATTAAAGGTGAATTACAAGGCCTGAGTATGGGGGCTATTGGTGTGGTTTTATTTTGGATCGCTTAACAGGTCAGGAAGTTTCTCTCCCTCAGTACACAACTTGATAAAATGATCCTGGCTGTGCTAGTAGAGGTGATGAGCATCTTGGGTTTGTGTTCTGTCTTTCTAAGTATTTGACCCTCCTAGACTACTTAAAAATGGAGAATCTGGGGAATACTGAGCATCTCAGGACAGTAGCAAACTTGCTGTGTTAGTAGTTCTGAAGTAAGTGTTCCTAAAATAACACATGTTGTAGAACAAATAATCTGAAAATAGTGTTAGACATACCTTGATGGTCAAATTAAACCCCAAAGCTTAAGCAGGATGCATAGGCTTAAATGAAAAATGTGACATCAAATTCTGCATAAGTAGGAATCCCTGTTGTCTTAAACAGGTGAATGAAGTGTTTTAACGTGTTCAGCCATTTTTGGGAAAATGCCACTTCCTCCTGAGTTTGGCAAGTGGATGTGCAAAAGTTAACATTAACTGCAGTGCTTCTTTAAGGGTCAGACTCAATTGCTCTGTCCCCTCTCACTTCTCCCCGCTGTGCTTTATAACTAATGAAACATGGGGCTTATTTTAAGTGCATTGGAAGACCCTGCCCGGTGAGTGGCAGTGAGGAACTTCAGTCTTGTTTGTTCAAGGGTTCACCTTGCACTGAGCACGGAAGAGTTTGAGTTTTGAACAGTGCAGTGTGGATTTTGTGGTGCTGCTCTTGCAGGTGTTCAAGAATTGTTTTGCAGAGACTTACGGGGTGAGCAGCCTTAATTAACTTCACAGTGCAGTTTTCAAAAATCAGGAAGCTGGTTTCTGATCATCCTCTTGGCTTTTAATTTGCCTGTTGTGCTTAACCAAATGACACGGGAGGGATGTGACTTTGTCACACAGCGTGGATCAGTCTCTACGCATGTGCTGAGTTAGGGTTGTATGGGGAACTTCCATTCTGGTATTTCAGCAGAGCCAGGCTCTTCTCGGTGGTGCCTACTGACAGGATGAGAGGATAGGAGTACAAACTGAAACACAGGAGGGTCCTTGTGAGCATCAAGAAACACACTTTACTGTGAGGATGCTGAACACTGGCACAGGGAGCTTGTGGGGTCTCCATCCTTGGAGATAATCAAAAGCTGGCTGGATGTGATGGTCGATGATGGGTTTAGGTAGGACAAGATGATTTCCAGAGGTCTCTTCTGACCTCACCCAGTCTGCAATACACTGGGCAAAACTTAACTTTTCTTCTCTTGTCACCAGAAGTTGTTGAACTGACTTAGCAGGAATTCAAGTTGCTTTGAAGGAAGAAGTTTAAACTGCTCAGATTTAAAGGTACATTTCCTGTGAGACCGGGTAAGATTGCTGGAATAGTTTGAGATGGGACTATTGGGTATTGACTGTATAGGTGAATACTTCCAGGAGTCAGCTTTCTTCCTATCCTTGAGGAACAGAGGTCTAAGTAGTAATGGACCTCAATGTGGAGGCTTTTGACCGTCAGGCTGATGATGAGCAGAGGAGGAGCCCTGGCCTGTGAGAGAAACAGGACAGCTGGCTAAAGCCTCTGAAATGGCATGAGGAGTTCCTCAGCAGCGGTATGTGTCCAAAACTCAAATTTATGCCACCAGAGATGTTTCATAATCCCCAGAGTAGCAGGCTGAATTAAAACCAAGCTGACAAACTTTACTTTCACATCCAGAAACCTGATTGCGTGAGCTGGATCAAAAAGCACAGCCCCATCAGAGCCTGTGGCTTGGTCTCCAGGAAGGTGACAAATGGCTTCCCTTGGAAAAACCTTACTAGAATAATATTTGTTGTTTACCTGGGGCATAGTGGACAGGATGGGCTCCTCCCATTACTATGACCTCATGATACTGCCATGGTGTGCAAGAATTGATACTTTGATACTGCTCCATGTTGGTGCCCAAGCCTTTTGATGGCACAATGATCTTAAAGTGTCTGTCTTGGTATCTTCTTGGTACTGTATCATAAATTTTGTTGATGCAGTCTTTATGCTTCCTTAGAGAGAGACCTTCCTTTGGTGGAGAGAACAGACTTGGGGTCTGCTGAGGCTTTTTGCCCCATGCAGGAGCTGTCTGCAGGAATAACTTCTCTTTTAAAAGATGTCTTACTGTCCTCATTCAATTGATTTAGTAATGTGCTCTTTGCCTTTAATAGAAGAATTAAAATAGCAGGGCTGGGCGTTCAAGGAGAGAGCGAAGGCTTTCACTCATGATCTGTTTTTGACCAAAGCTGCTTGGTGCCCAAGAAAACCCTTCAGTCCTGGATGGATTCTGGATTGGCTTTCATCTTCAGAGAGCAGTGACTGCACCAAGCAGCTCCTGAATCAGAACACAACCAGTTAAGATGTTTTTTTCTGGGTAGCTCATTACCTTGGAGGAGTTGATGCTTGCTTTTTATCTCCCTGCTGTGATTCAGCTGGAGATCTCATTGCTCCTCAGTTGCCTGTCCTTATTCTGAAATGTCCTGTAGATGAGTGCTTTACCAGAGCAAGCTTTGTTTGTAGTTCCAGCTGGACTTAAATAGTCACATCTACAATGGCTAGTGCTCTGTATTAATGGGACAGCTGGAAGTGGTGGATATTTGACCTATTCAAGTTTTGCTGGCAAATTGCAAGCTTCTAGTTTTATATTTGGGACGTGACTTCTGCACTGAGAAAGTGAAGTTAACATCAGCTGCATTTGCAATCTTTGGAAGTTGGTGTCTTACCACAAAGTATCTGCACTTCTTGATGAACTGGGATCACTGTGGCACTGGATGATGATAGGGCAGAACTACTCCTAGCCTTTCTGATATCTAAAGAAACCGTAGGGTGTAGCTTTTGGGTCTGGTGTCATGGCCAAACAAGGCTTAAATAGAGATTCTCATTTCTCACCTGGACTGGTGAGCTTCTGTAGAAACCAGCTTAGCCCAAATGACTTGAACATCAACACAGTGTGTGTAAAGGTGTTTTAAACACTGGGGCTCGTACACAGCTACTTCTGACTTGTAAAGACCAGTTTCAGCTGCTCTGGACATGCAAGGATGTGTCATAGCTGTGAGATGCACTTCATTATAGCACCAACAGAAGTTACTTGCCATGCAGAAATTGCTGGCACCTTTGGTTTCCTTTTCCTGCTGGTGCAGGGAAGATGTCTCCTGGCTTATTCCCTCCAACTGGAGCTGAGGACTTGTGGCTTTTTTAGAAGAGCATGTTCACCTCCTGACTTCCAGGAGCTTGCATGTGCCTCTTGCATGGTCCAATAGATATTTCAGGAGGCAGATGGTGGTTTAAATTGTTTTCTGTATTGCTCATTTGGCTGCTGCTGGAAGGATCTGTGGAGAGCTGACTTCATGAGTTGTCCTGACTAATGACTGAGCTGCTTCGTAGCAGAAGAAACTCAGCCATGGAGTTTACATATGGAGTTCGCATCTACCCGCACTTTCCATCGGTGAAATTACTCATCAGAAATGGCAAACCACTCTTGAGTGGTGTAAGAGCACAGCACAGAAGCCTGCTGAGAAGATCAGGTGTATCATGCAATGCTAAACTGGAGCTGAACTGGTTGCCAAGCTGTAAATGCTGTGATTCTGTGCACAGAGGAGCTGCCTTGAGGATTGGCCTTGACTTTTGGAGTGTTGTGTGCTCTGTAAAGGGGAGTCTTGCACTGGAAACTCGGATCAGAGCTGTGCTGCATTACACGAGTAGACCTGATTTTGCTTCAAAAAGCACTGTCATTGGAGCATTCGTGACGTTAAGCGATCGTTCTGCTTGGTGAGAGTGCATTTGTGTCACTGCTCCATGGGGAAGCGAAGCCCATTACTTTTTTAAACCACTTTGTTAGCAATCTTTCTGCTTGATTGGTTTGGGTCTCCCAGGTTCTCCATCGTGGTGAAGTGCTTGGTCCCTGCTAGTCCAGAGCAGGAGGAAGCGCACTGAAGGATGAGTGGGTTTTGTTGGCTGCAGTAAGAAATGGGGATCACATTGAGGTGTTGGTTTTATTCCATCAGCCATGCAATCTGCTTAAATCCAAGCTGAAGCAAACACAATTTTTGAATGAAAGGGAGCTTTAAACTGACAGTGTTCTAAGTTGCTTAATGTTTTCTACTGACTGGACTGCTTTGACACTTAAGAGCAAAGAGATGAGAAATAGCTCCATACTCGAAAGCCTTGACTCAATGGGAAGTTAAATTTATCTACTTGGCTATGACTGACAAAAATATGAACTTAAATTCCGAGGAGTGCACGCTTGTGCTGTATCCCTTTCAGTGAAACACTTGAGGGGCTCCTCTCGGGCTGAAGCCACCAGAGCAGCTTTGCCTGTGGTCCTGCAGGACAAGGAGTAACACAGCGTCACGTACCAGTCCTGTGCAGTTGTTCAACTACTGATTCAGTGGGGACAAAACTCGATTTTTTGTCACCTGTTTTTAAGTGTCTTCCACTAACGTTGTAGTCATTTGACTGGGAAGTGTCAGGCCTTCATTGCTGTAATACTTGATTTTAGAAGAAGGTGGTTGTCTCCATTCCACAGTGTTGTTTAATTACTCTGAGTAACTCTTACACACAGCTGACTTTTAAAGGATTACTTCCTCTTTCCTCTTGCACTTGGCTGCTTAAACTTTGAGAAGGTGCCTTTATCCAAGGGGTTTCTCATAGTGGTCTGGAGGCTACTTATGTTTACTGGTCTAAAATGTTTGCGTTTAGGCAGTGTTCTGGTGGAAAACCTCAAGGGAGAAACTTCCTGGATTTATTTTGGAAAAATACCTTTTCAGGCTGCTAAAATTAAGCCAGTTTAGATAACTCGGTTAAATGTTGTTCTTGCTGAGGCTGTACAGATAAAAAGGGGAGGATATGAAGTTACCAGCGAGAGCAAATGTAATGGAGAATAGTTTTGATTAACACACTTACAAAAATAAAACAAGGCGGCCGAATGTGGCAGTGCAGCTTGAAGCTGAATAATTGTGTCCTTTTTTTATTCAATGTTTTTGGAGCAATACTTCTAAAACAAGTGAACTGCTGAGAAATGAAGTCCAGCAATGTGTTTTGAAGTGACTGGATGGCCAGAATTCATCACAGGAAGCATTTAGCTACTGATTGAGTTCTGGCAAACCACAGACCGTATTAGTGGCATGAGATTTTGTTGTAATGGTCAGTAAGTAGTAATGATACACTTGGCCTGTGGGACTCATGCTGTTCTGGAGGACACAAAGCAACACCCTGGTTATCCTGGTGTCCCTACTGGCCAACAGCAGAGTCATGAAGGTTGGAAGAGACCTCTAAGATCATCAAGTCCAACCATCAACCCAACCCTACCATGGCCACTGAACACATCCTGAGGTGCCACATCCATGCGCTTTTTGAACATCTCCAGAGATGGGGACTCCACCACTGCCCTGGGCAGCCCTGAGGGCGCCTCCCCCCCTGCCCTGGCCACCCCCTGCCAGTGCTTGGCCACTCCTTCAGTAAAGAAATTTTTCCTCACATCCAGTCTAAACCTCCCTGGTGCAACTTGAGGCCGTTTCCTTTCATCACATCACTGGTTACATGGAAGAAGAGACCAACATCCACTGCTCCATCTCTTCCTTTCAGGGAGCTGTAGAGGGCAATCAAGTCTCCACTCAGCCTCCTCATCTCCAAACTAAACAACCCCAGATCCCTCAGCTACTCCTCATAATTTGTGTGCTCCAGACCCCTCCCCAGCTCTGTTGCCCTTCTCTGGACACACTCCAGCCCCTCAGTGTCATTCTGGGAGTGAGGGGCCCAAAACTGAACACAGGATTTGAGGTGCAGCCTCAGCAGTGCTGAGTACTGGGGCACATCACTTCCCTGCTCCTGCTGGCCTCACCAGTGCTGATACGGGCCAGGATGGTGTTGGCCTTCTTGGCCACCTGGGCAAACTGCCGGCTCATGTTCAGTTGCTGTCAACCAGCAGCCCCAGGTCCTTTTCTGCCTGGCAGCTCCAGCCACCCCCCTCCACCCCTGTAGCACTGCATGGGGTTGTTGTGACCCAAAATACAGGACCTGGCACTTGGCCTTGTTGAACCTCACACAATTGGCCTCAGCCCATGGATCCAGCCTGGCCAGGTCCCTGTGCAGAGCCTTCCCACCCAGTTTGGTGGTGTCTGCAAACATTGGGAGAGCAGCACCTTTGTCTGGTCTGGTGCTTAGAGCAGATGGTGGTGGGGGTTTTGCAAGGCTGGTGGGAGGTGCACAAGGAGGAACTCCCACCCCATAACATGAGCGATGGGGAAAGGGGCAATGGCAGTGGCTGGGGAAGGCAGACAAAGTACTGGGCAGACCTGCAGCTTGGTTCTGCTGACGAAAGGCGAGCCACCTTGTTCAAACAAAGTCCTTGTTTGTTAAAGGACTGTGGAAAGATAAAACTTGAGGGGGTAGTTATCATTGCTGACCAGAAAATTTTGATTGGATTTCCTGTGGCTTCTGTTTAAGGGAGAGGACAGATGTTAAATGTTGTACTCATCCTACCAGGTGAAGAGACTTCAGTGAGCAGAGCAGTGGAGTCAGAAATACAAAGAAATGAGCTGCGTTTTCACAGGTGGACAGTAGAAAATGAGGAAAAGGAGGAAGAATTCATGCTGGAATAGGAAATGTGTTCACTTCAATCAGGAACAGCTTGTTACTAAACTTGTTCTAGAAGCTTTTAACTTGAAATTGGTAATTCATTAGTGAAGGGCCTACAGAAATAAGTAGTAAAACTGAGCTAATTGGGTTTCTGGGTTCTGTGTGTCCTGGTCACTGAGCAGGTAGCTCAGTTAAGGCCTAGTGAAGCTTTCCCTTTTGTCCTGCTTTGAAAATTCTTGCGGTCTGTGAATGTTGGCCAAGAAGGCCAACAGCATCCTGGCTTGTATCAGGAATAGCGTGGTCAGCAGGAGCAGGGAAGTGGTTGTCTCTGAAACAGGCTGCCCAGGGAAGTGGTGGGGTTACTGAAATCAGTGGTGGACTCGGCAGTGGTAGGTTCATGCTTGGGCTCGATGGTCTCAGTGGTCTTTTCCAACATAAATGATTCAGCGGTTCTGTGAGTCAGACCTGTTTTCCCCTTTCTCTCTGGCTGTATCCGTGTTCTTTGTTTTGTTTGTGTTTAAAACAATCTTTAAAAAACCCACAGTGTTCCTGCAACCGGTGGAAGTTTGAACAGATCCGTGTTTAGTGCCTTCAAACTTGTAACTGCTGTCATCTCCAACTTGGAGGACGCAGAGTGACAACTGCGCTGTTGCTGCTGAGGGGACATATGGAGCAGTACGGTTTGATTGAAACAGGCTGAGAGAAAGCAAGACAGAGGAATGTTTGGCATTTTTCGGGTGGGGGCAGAGGCAAACCGTCCCTGACATGCCTCATGTAGTGTTGTCCCAGTGTGCTTTGCTTATAACTTAGTGCCTTCTCATCTCTTCTGCTTTG
>NW_010203905.1:0-9265 GCF_000695765.1 Mesitornis unicolor | reverse complement strand
AGGAATGCACACGTGCTATCTGGGGCTTTGCAGGCAGGCTCCTGACTCCTTGTATGGTTGGAGGCTGACGCTACACCAAGTGGCATCATACGAGTGGGATGTGGCTTCTGGGACGTTCAGTATATATTTATAGTGAAACTTTGTGGTTGGTGTGAGCGCACTAAACTGTGCTTGCTTGCTTCCTTTTGAATACTGCTCTACAGTTAATCCATCTTGACCTGCCTTACAGAAAATAACTGGATAAAGCCTCTTAATTCTCTGCAAGGCTAGCATATTTTTTTTAAAGAGTTCTTAAGCAGCTGTGAGCAGCTCGTGCTTCCTTCATCTCGGTTGGACCTGTCTGCTGTTTGACTTTTGAGCAGTGCTTCTGCAGGTCATTAACAACGATGTTGTCTGGTTTAGGGGAAAAGCTGAATTTGTAATGCAAATGAGAAGGCTCTCAGGTACGGTTGCAGATTGTGATTTGAGGCTGTCAGCAGCTACACCTGCTCCAGGAGGCTCCCAGTTGTGGTGGTGGTATTTAAAAACATGTGAACATGCCAAGTTGTGTAGTTAAATGGTAAAGATTTTTGTTCAAAATAACTTGGCTGAGGTGTCGTTTATAAGATGATGGTGGTGCTAATGGCTAGAGGGGAAGCAAGTGGGTGGGCTGACTTCTACAGGTGTCTTAGCTGCACTTAACTCTAATTCAGTGTCTCTTTTCTCTCCCTAGTACTTTTGTCCATCTGTTCTCTGTTGTGTGATCCCAATCCAGATGATCCTTTAGTGCCTGAGATTGCACGGATCTACAAAACAGATAGAGAAAAGTGAGTATGGAAGCCAAAAAAAGCCATGTAACAACATCCTTGACAGAGCAAAATCCACACTGGAAAAGGGGAACTGAAAGAGCCTGCTTCTTGGAAAAGATATTTTTTTTTCTCTTTAACTGTGGTATTCTTGGAGTTTTCCTGGGATCTGAGTACGGCTGTTTTAACAGCATCACGTTGCTGGAGGATAAAGGTGGATACACCAGTAGAAGTGAAGGGTGAAGAGGCCTTGCCCTTCTGTGGGTTTGTTACTGCATTTTCATCCCACACGGTGGTATTCATTAGTGTTGTAGCTGTTAATTACAGGCTTCGTGGATTTAATGGAGATGTGAAGTGAGCAGTGCCAGTCTGAGCCTTCACTGCCTGCTTTAATTCTCCGTAACCAGCAGAGGGAGAGCGAGTTACTCTAGTGGGAGAATATTTCCGTGCTAGCTGTTGGTGGTGGAGTCATACAAGCAAAGAAATAACAAAAAATAGCTTGTTTCATCTTCGTTTGACAACACGAGGGAAGAACAAGTGGTGTAGAGGTGGGGTGGGAGGACTCCAAGTAAACAGCAAGAATGGAGAGAGCTCCAGCACTGAGGAGAAGATTTAAATTGCTCTCTTGAAAAGCAACAGCCTAATGACCGTTGTAAATGCTTTTCTGCCTCGCTATTCCCTTCCAGATCTGCTCAGTGGTGTTGATTTCTGAAGCTACATGGTCCTCTGTTGAGAACAAGATAGGAAGGGAGGGCAAATGATCCTCAAACTTACTCTGTTGCATATTTGAGAAGCAGTATTAAGACAGTTCATGCACCCTGTTTATAACGAGGGCTGCAAGAGTGGCAATGGGGATTTAGAGATGCTGCTAACAGTGACTGCCTGCACTTAATGTGTGCAGGACTTTTTCTGAAATTATTCCTATTTTTTTCCCAAAAATAGGGAAATAAACGTTGTGCTTAAACACAACTGGACTTCAATAGTCTCAGCACAGCGAAGAAACAAATGCTGTGGCCTTCATGAGGGGATTGTCAAATCCTTTAAGCTAAAGAATATTGTCTACAGGCTAAATGGCAGCCCAAAAACCCAGCTGGTGTAGGTAACCAGGAAACTTCTTGCTCTAAGTGTCTTGGGTGTTTCACAAATTCTGTAGAACAAGAACAACTTGCTTTCTGTTGTCAGAAATGCAGCTTTTATCAGTACCTTTAATCACAAGGACTGCTTTGTTTTTACATCCTGAGCTTCCTCTAGCAGCGGCTCTGGGTATTTGGGTGCAAAAGCTACACATGGCTTGGGAAACGGAGCATATCGTGCCTTCAGAATACAGTAAATCCTGGTGGCCCAGTTATTGTATCCTGATAATCATCAAAAATAGCCAAATGCAGTGTGCAGCATGAAACAGGCATGTCAGGGCTTGGCAGCCTGGCAGATAGCAGGTACTTCACTGTCTAAGGGAATAAGAAGAAGAAGAATGGGGTGGGAGGGAAATATTAATCCTAATATTAAATATTAGGGCATAATCCTAATATTAAAATATAAATATTAATATTAAACCTGCAGTAATGGTTGGGAGCTGGGGGAAAGGTGCAGGTAAAGACTTCCTGGAAATACTTTTCCCCTCAGACCTGTGTTAGCTTTATTTTGTGGCTGTTTCTTTTCCATGAAGCACTGTGGGCTTGCTGGTTTCCCCTGTTTGCCTGGTGTTTGTTTGCTCTTAATTTTTACAAATTGATGATACTACCGGAGGGAATGTAAGTTCATGGCATGTGTAGACTAGATTGCTGCAGTTGAAATACTGTTCAGATGCTCTGTTAAGTAAACCCTCTTTTTGTACATACAGGTACAACAGAATAGCTCGGGAATGGACTCAGAAGTATGCGATGTAATTAAAGAAATTATTGGATAACCTCTACAAATAAAGATAGGGGAACTCTGAAAGAGAAAGTCCTTTTGATTTCCATTTGACTGCTTTCTATGAGCCCACGCCTCATCTTCCCCTGTGCACATGTTTACCTGATACAGCAGTGCTGCGTGTTGTACATACTTGGAACAACAAAATAGAAATACTGTATTTCCCCGTACCAACATTGACTCCTAGCAGAGAAGTGTGTGTGTGAAAAGCTGGTTCTTCAGTCATAACTTTGTGAGCCTAAAAGCATTCCTTGCTGATTCAAATTGGGTAATAAAATGTGAACGGGCGAGCTAGGGTGGATTTCGTATTTCTAGGGACAGTGTTGCCGATCCGTGAAGGATTTTAAGTGGAATCCTTTTAAACTCATAACAGTTATGAAAAGCAAGGTGAAGAACTTGAAGCTGTTTCTGTATTCATTTTATTCTGAAGGACCTACACCTTAGGTAAATGTTATGACCAATGAGATAAACTGTACCCACATCCTGTGTTTAAGGTCTGAGTTTAACCGGTCAACATTTAAATGGATTGGAGCTATTAGTGCATCAGGTGATGTTGATTTGTTTCAACTCTCTCCCCTCCTTCATACTTCTTTTGGTTTGTATGTGGTTTCTCAGTTAATACATAGCTAATAGCTCTTATTTTTCTTAAGTTTTTTAACTGCTTAGGTCTTTCTGGATGTAAGGGTAAAAATCCATTTGACAGAAAACTTGTGTATATTTAAAGACCCAACTGCTCCCCTGGAGCTTGTACGTTCAAGAATGATTAATCTGTGTAATAAACTGATTACTACAGTCATTACATATAACTTTGTGTGAATAGGCTTTTAATTTTAAGAGCAGTTTGTTGCAGGCTGAGGCTGACGGTGGATTTCTCTCAAGCCCTCGCATTCACGAGGGGTTGCATTTGGAAGTCGTGGAGCGGTTTGGTTGGCATCACACAAAGCTGTGCGCCTGAACGAGACATCATAAGCACTTACATGAGATCGGGATGTGTAGTGTGCCAGGAACTTGACTGTTAAACCAAATAAGCAGTTTACTAAATGAGAATCTGAGTGACATTTTTACAAAGCCTAATGGTATTATTCCCACTTGCATGGGACCTAACACAATGCATATGTACTGTAGGTAAGTGAAACCTTATGTAACTAAAATAATGGATGTAAAAGGGTAAATAAGAAAAAAAAACAAACAAAAACAAAACCTACCAAACACATCAGCACAAACTTTCATAAAATGTAGCTTTTACATAATTACTTTGCACTAAACATTTGCAAATGTTCATGCAGTTTTCAATTGTACTTGTATGTGTCTTTTTTTGAACAAAGTCCTTCACTTGAATCTAGTGACAAATGTAGTTTGAAACTTTTTTCTTTGTATACAAGTGTATTTGCCAGCATCGTTGGTGTGAAATAGGTGAGTCTGCAAGTTTTACCTCCTCTTAGTAGAATTGTGAACAAAGCCATCGACTACGAAGGAGAGGCCGTAGCCTCCAGCTCTCCAGCCACAGGGGTCTGTCCCGTCCATTTTCAAATGCATCTTTACACTCTTGCACAAATGAGGAATAAATGTCCACTGCTTTTGGTCTAAACCTGTTCCACTTGTCTCATCTCTCGATGTCCTCGTCTACTGTTAGGGGTCTGTCTTGGAGTCCTCTTGCAGAGCTGTAGGTGAAGCCAGGATCCGTGAGCATCTCCAGCAGGTACAAAGACTGCCCTGGCACTGTCACTGCCTGGGGACAGCGCCTCCAAAGCGGAGCAGAGCTTCACTGGAAAAGAAACGGAGCGTGTGGCTGTGTGTCCTGGCTGAGTGACAACGCAGGGATGGCAGCTCCAGGGGAGGGGTAGGAATGAGGTGTGCAGGGATGTGAACTGGCTGTTGGGTCGTCTTAAACCCTCGGTGCTCCTATGTTCTGTGACAAGGTGCTGGTGTCTTGGCTGGTTTAGAAAGCTGCTTGGGTTGTCAAAACTGGAGTGTTGCTCGGTGTGAACAGACAATGTGCGTTAGTGATGGTGGAGATGTCCTCCTGCGTTTGGGCAGTGGCGTCCTCATATCTCCCTTTCTGAGGGGTACAGGGAGGGTGGGTTGCAGCAGTGGCAAACCTTGCAGCAGGCTCTTTTTGGAGGATTCCCCTTAACTCACTTTACAAAAGCACCACCCAAGAGTGATTTCTGTGGCAAATTTGGCTGGGTTTTGGCACTGGCAGTGACCGGGAGAGAGCAGAGGTTGGAGCAGGAGCGAGTGAGGAAGTTGGTGATGGTTTCCTGTTGTGATGGGGCAGAAGTTGCATGTGGTAGGTGACAGGAAAGCGCTACAGTGAATTGAAACGGTGGAGTCCTAAATGTAACAGCCTGAGCTTTGGTAATACATCAACACATGATGGGCTCATACGTGAAGGGTTTAACAGCTCAGACTTCCTTGCTGACAGAAGTTGTGATACAGCAAAAGCAAGGCTGGTGATCCTCGAGCAGGGAGTGCGTGTGGTGTCCCTCGCGTGGGCTGACTTGTTGAGGGTTGTACCATGAACTGGGTGAAGGAGCCTTGTTTCTAGGGTTTAACTTAAAACCTGATCCAGTTTAGCCTTTTTGGGACTAGCAACCTTCCCTTTTGAAATGCAGTGTGTCTGTTCTGATGTAAAACAGCACAAGAAGCCAGGGTTCCGGTTGTTGCCTTTCTACGAACTCTGAACTTGTCGTGTTATTAACTTTGAGTCCTTGTCCTCTCTTTTTGACTTGATTTAGTATTTAAGTTAACTACTCCACTTTGCATGGCTTACTTTGTGCCACAACTTTTACATATGTAGATTGTACGTGCAATTTTCCTCTTTTTTTTCTCCTGTCATGTGCTAAACAAATGTGTTTTATTATTAAAAAAAATCAATGCCGGGCTGCTTAGACACCTCCAGCTCTGGCAATGCTGTAAAGCTGTAACACAGTGCCTGGATGCATCGCGTGTGTTCACTGCCACACGTGAGCTAGAGGACAGGGCACTCCGAATTCAGTGAGCTGTGTTGTGTGTGAATCCACAATCCAAAATTCCAGGACCTGTGCCTGTATGGAGCAGCTGATGATATTGCTTGTAACTGGAGTTTTTGGATGGTTTGTGTGCCGGGTTTGCAGATGAGCAAACGTGATCCCATCTACATCAGAAACTTCTCAGTGCTCAGCAGCTGCTCGTCCACGTGCGGGAGTTGACATCTTAGACATTACCTTTGGGAGATGCAGGAGTGATATTTTGGTTTGGTTTGGGGTTTTTTTTTCCCCAGTGCTTTTGAGTAAGCTGCGCGCTGAAGCGTCTACAGCCTCTTGTGTTCAGTCTGCACGTGTCACATAACGTAGGAAAAAAGACAGCGGCACCGAGTTGGGTGTGATCTCATGTCCTTAGTGGGCTAAGTAAAGCACACTGCAACCTGTCCCTTGCCACTGAAGGCCACGGCTCTCCTGGTTTTTGGTAGCTGGTTACAGCAGTGCTCGGCTGGGTTTGCTGGCAGTTTCAGTCACCTTCTTGCTACTCGCAGCAGCAAAATGGCTCTGGAGCTGTTGTTGTTCCCAGTTCTGACGTATGGTAGAAGATCAGCAGCATAAAGGAAGACGGTGCGAAGCGTTTTGCCCAGTTAATGATGGTTTTCCTCGTGCCCCGAGCAGGGAGAACGTGGCAGAGCACCCTGGTGTGGGTGATGTGCAGAAGAAAACCGCTCAAAGCGGTTAAAACTGCTGAAAAGGAGTGGGATATCACAACAAAACGTGCTCAGCGCTTCTGCTCCAGGTGAGGAGCCCTTGGGCTGAGGCTCCAGCAGAGCTTGGGAGCTGCCTCTTGCAAGCAGAAAAGCCCATGGTTTATTTGAGTAGGAGGAAGGGTATTCACTGTGTAACCTTGGAGCAATTTTGTGTTCACATCCCCATCTGCAGATACTTAAAGAGAGTTTCACCCCCCCCAATTACTGTTTCTTTCCATCCTGTGTAGATTAGAGCAAATCCATCATCAAGGTTGGAAATCTGAGTCATTTTGGGGTTTGGCAGAAGCTGTTTCATGTGGGGAACACACAGGGACAAGAAGTACATGGAGGGCACCTGCTGGAAGGTGAAAAGCAGGAAAACAAGTAGTTGTCCAGTTCTTTGGATGCGTGGAGAACACCCCCTGCAGGAGTGACAGTGAGCAGAGGCTGTGGGAGGGGATTGCTGCAGCCCCCCCGGACGTGGCTGTGACTGGAGCTGTGCTGACACTGCCTGCGCTGCTGTAATGCCTTGCAATTTGATCGCCATTAAATAATTCCCTTAAACTGAGTGTGCCTTGGTTGCTTCTTTTGCTTTACCTGTGCCTTTGACCCAGGTTTTTTTGGCTCATTTCGTTTTCTTCCCTCATGTGGCTGTTCTCTCCCTTCTCCCTGAAGACCCAGTTCTGCACTGTCCTCTGCTCAACTGGCTCCAGTTGCCTTAATCTTTATTTTGGTGGGGTTTTTTCCCCCCTATTTTTTAAAAAAATCTATTGTTTTATGTTTTATGAAGTTTTTATCATTATTTTTATTCTTTCTTTATATTTTATTTTCCCTTTCCATTAAGCTTGGCTTGATATCTCAACATGGGCAGTGCTTTGTGGGCAGTGTGGAGTAGCCTTGGTGGCCTTCTGGCTGCCTCCCCTTTCCTTCCCTGTGTGAGAATATTCATTTTTCATTGGCATTCAGTTAGGTCAGGGGATCTATCTACAATTCTTGCCCATCCATGAACAAATGTGTTTCTAATGAATACTTTCATGGATAAATCGCCGAGTTTCGGTGAGTTGTGTGGCCATATGTGCCTCTTCCTTGCCCCCAGCTATGGGGAAAAGTCCTTCAGTTCCACTTGTGCTGGTCTGGAGCTTCTTGTAGGGAGTAGCGGAGTCCACTGGGCTGCAGATTTGGGATGGAATTGGACAGGACTGGGTTGAAGGACCGAGCTGGGCTGTAGGTGCAATTTGGGGTTGTGAATAAGCTGGGAACTGGTGTTCCTGTGGTCACTGCAAGCATTCGTGTGTGTTCCCAGGCTCTGCATAAGAGCAATCCCATTTATCAGCACTGGAAATCCAGCTGGATCCTATTCTTTCTCCAGCAGTGACCAAAATAAAAGGCCTATACGATAAGACAGGCACAGGAGGGGAGCGGTGGTGCTTGATCTGCACTTCCAGCTGCAGAGCTTCCCAACCTCCTGGTTGTGTTGAACAGACCTGTGAATGTGTCCTTAGGTTTGGGTCTGTATTACCTGTATTTGGTTTTGTCAGCCTGAAGTAGTTCAGTGGTGGTAACTGCAGGGTTTGGTTCTCGTAGATGCTCAGCCAGGAGCAGATGGAGAGAACTTGGATGGCTTGGATTCACATCTCTGGTCAGAGCTGGCATTAAACCTGAATTGCTGCTAAACTTCTACCCCAGGAAACTCCTTGGTGTGTGATCCCGTGATAGAAAGGTATTGGTTTTGTTTGTAACTGAAGGTAAATGCAGAGGGAGCAAAGCCCGAGGGCGGGCAGTGTGTGCTGTGGTGCCCCTGATCCACTTCGCTTCACCCCCTTTTGGTCTTGACAGGAGTGCATTGACGGCCTGCAAAGGCTGAAAACTTTGTAGGGCATTTTTCCTGCTGCTCTTTGACATCGCTGTTTCAGAAGATGACCCTAGGGTTGGTTTTTTGGGGGTTATTTGAGGTTTTTTTGGTTGGTTGTTTTAAAATACTGAGTTGTCTGACGTCCTTCATAAGTCGGCGCTGACGAGAGGGCCCAGCAGACCAAGGGGAGCTGTGTGTGCTCCAGCTGCCCTTACAAACTCAACACAGAGAGCATCGTGTCAGGGTTTTTGGGAAGCACCTGCCCCGACAGCAAAGGTGACCTCAAGAAATGGAGTAACCAGGACCACGTTACAGAGACCAGAGTCTTAAACGTGGAGCAGCTGAAGTTCCTCTGGCATGAGGTGCTGGGTGTCTGTGGCTGTCATTCCCCCTGAGCTGTGTGCGCAGTCCCTGTGTCCAACGGGAGCAGCGCGACGGAGCAAAAGAGAGCCTGGAGGTGCCATTGCAGAGGCTTCTGACCACTTTTGCCTTAAAATTGAGTGTTTTGTATCTAAACCCTCTCCCTGCTCGCCTGCGGCACCCCCTGTAGTTGTGGTTTTTGGGAGGTTTGATTTCCCTGCCTTGTGTCTGCTCTTGGGCCAGTGTTTAGCAAGTTTTAGTAAAACTCTCGTGCAGCTTAGGAGTGTGATGGGGTTTTTCCTTGCTCTTGACCTAGAGCTTTGTGAGTTGCTGCAGTGGAATTTTTTCCAGTAATTTTGCACATCCCTCGCTCCGTGCTTGGGAACAGCCCCAGGAAATCCAGCAGTCCTCTGAGCTGCGTCGAGCCAACGAATAACTCGGTGTCACCAGAGCTTCGTGAGAATCAGCACTGCCTGTTATGGCTTTGCCTTGGCTGCTGCATGGCTTCCTTACGTTGGCCTCCTGCTCAGCAGCCTGGATGGAGGGGATGGGGGCTGCTCTGAAGTGTCCTGTCCTCTGCTCTCCTACCAGTTCTGTGCGTGGCTTTTATTATTATAATTATTATTATTAGTAGTAGTAGTAGTA
>NW_010203904.1:3387-12352 GCF_000695765.1 Mesitornis unicolor | reverse complement strand
AGTGTCCAGCCCAGCCCTAAACCACGACAAGACAGCAACCAAGAGTTCATCAGTTATAAAATCCCACTCCTCCTTATTAGATCCCAGTATCACCTACCAGAAGGAGGGCTCAGTGAGCGACCCTGGCCCCTAAAGACACAAAATGGCAAATACTACAGCATAAATACTGATCAACCTTTCTTGAAAAGAAAAAGAAACTTGAATTTTTATCCTTCTCTCAGGCACCAGCATCAAAAGAACTGATCATCAAAGAACACTGATATGTCCTAGTACATACTGAGAATTCCACCATCTCATGGTCGCTGTTTCCCAGGTGCCCTCCAACCCTCACATCTCCCACAAGGCCTTCCCTGTTTACAAACAGGAGGTCGAGTTGGGCGCCTTCCCTTGTCGGTTCCTTCACCAGTTGTGAATCTTAAACTAAAGACTCTGAGTGATAGAAACATCTCCTGTATTCTCCTGTAAAAAGTTCCAATTTTATTTGCCATCATGATGAGGAAGATTTTTTGTTTTCTTTTTGATTGATGTGGTCTTAACCTTCCAGCTTCTGAACTACTCCTTTGCATAATCATCAACAAAGACTCTGTCCTAACAACCTCTTGTCATTTGTCATTGTAGATATTTAATAGAATTAACATGTGACTTTGATTTTTGATCATCACACTAGGCTTACGGGAGGAGACAAATGAAATGAGGAATGTAAAATAAAACTAATTAGAGCAGAGTCTCATGTCTAGAAACATTTCTTTTTTCTTTCACCCAGTAGAAAATTTGGACTTTGTATTCCACTGATGTGAAATTACAATCTTTTTTCCTGGAACAAGGAAACTGAGCTTTATTTACATCATCTCCAACATCAAAAACTCAGATACCTTACAAAGTCTTGAGATTGGTTGGAAAAACATGAAAAAAAACATAGGTGTAATAACTTAAGTTACATTAATTGACCTTTCAATTTCCATACCTTCATGTCCTACTCTTGACCATTTCCTGTCTTTGCTATGCACTGAGAAGTTTTATAAAATCTGTATCTTTAAATATCATTAAAAAGTCACAGTGTGCTTAATTCTGAGTTTTTAAAGAAAGAACACAGAATGTCATAAGACACAAGAAAGCTACCAACATAAGAGCATTTTACAAGCTTTCTCATCAAGGCTTGTGGTGAAAACATCTGGATTCAAAATGACTTGAACATAAAAAAGGAAACAGAATAAAAGGACAGAGCCTCCTTCCCCCAATCTAGATTATTTTTCAGAACTCTAATTTTAAAATTTTACATGCATAAAAACATATCTGAAATCAGATTAGTTAAACATATACATATACTATAGTTTTCTCACTGAATACACAGCTGCACAGAACTGAAATGTATGAAATAGTTTGCAGTACTGTCTCACCTAGACATAAACACCAAAGATGGGAAGGAGGAATCATCAATTTTTTCTCTCCCTTGATGTATCTTGATGACCATTTTTAGGATGAAAAATATATTTTGGATAGATAAAATAAAGTGAGACGGATGACACTCTACAGGATGTACCAAAGGCAGTGTGCCAGAAGCAGTGACAGAGCAGGCTCTGAGTGTCCTCAGCGCTTTTCCTCTCATCCTACCAGCTCACATCCAAGATGGAGATATCTTCTGTGTGGTAAGCACTTACTGTTGAGCTTGCTGTTTAGGTTTCGCATACATTCACGTAGGGAGAATGCAAATTTTGACAAGATGAAGAAAAAGGACATGCAGGGACATAAATTCAGCTCCCACCTTTAAGCTACAACTGTTCAGTCAATCTCATTTAAGTACAGTTTTCTCCCTCAGCTGTGCATCTGGTCTGATGCCTCTAATTTGTGCTCTCTATGCTGCCCTAGCATTTGCTCAGTCATGGAGCACATTCCCAGCAAGCTTCATCACTGGGGCACTGCTGATATCAGTGGGGCTGTGGCACTCTGCATCTGAGGGTTTTTTGGTTTAATGTCAGAGTATACATCTCTAAGTAGCACAATGCAAATGGAAAGTTCATCTGTTGTCTTCTCCTTTTAAAATCACCTGTCATATCTGGTTATTACATTTTATGATGTACAAGATGAGATGCATTTTGAAGACTTCAGCAATACATATGAGGAAGGATGTATTGAGTTTTCTGTGAGAGGTTTTGGTTTAGCTTTTTGGTAGCAGGGGAGGGCTATGGACATAGCCCTGTAAGAAGCTATTAGAAAGCTTCCCCGGCTCTAAAATGTCAGACTCACCTCTGACCAGGGTCAAGCCAATCAGCACCCCTGCGAATTAATTTATTTAAGGGAGGTGCAGCACACAGCCCGCTCTCTCTCTTGCCCCAGCCCCAACCAGCCCAGCCCTGAGTGTGGGCGGCTCCAGGTGCAGGAGATGAGGCCCTGGCCCCAGCCCCAGTCCGGTCCCAACTTAAGCTCAAGCCCTGCTGCAGCTCTAACCAAAAGAGAGAGCTGGGAACTCTTCAGAACCATTAGAAGAGAACTACAGCAGAGAAAGAAGAGGGATGTGAGGAGAACAACTGTGCAAAACACCAAGGTTGATGAAGGAAGAAAGGGGAGGAGGAGGTGCACAGAGCTGAAGTTCCCCTTGCAACCCATGGCAAGAGTGCAGGCTGACCCACCTGCAGCCTGTGGAGATTCACCGATAGGACAGAGACACATGAGAATGTGGCTGCCCCTGAAGAAGCCATGACTCCAGGCAGTGTGTGCTGGAGCAGTTTGTGTGTGAGGGAACTGCAGCTGTGGACAGACCCACATTTGGACTTTTGTGGAGGACTTTTCCCCTGTGAGAAGGGTGCCATGTGGAAACAGAGGGAGAGTGGGAGGAGTCCTCCCTAGTCCTGAAGAGGAAGGAGCAGCAGAGACCGTTTGGGATGAACTGCTTGCAACCTCCATTCCCATCCCCCTGTGCTGCTAGGCAAAAGAGGGGGGGAGGTAAAGAAACCAGGAACAAAGCTGAGCCTGGAAAGAAGGGAGGGGTGAGTAGAAGGTGTTTGACTTCTAAGATCTGGTTGTCTCTCTCGCTGTTCTACTGTGATACAGTTGGTAACAAATTAAAATCGTTTTGGTTTTTTTCTCCCTATGATGAGACTGTCTTTTGCCCGTGACTATTAAATGGTGAGGAAAGCCCTCCCATTCTTTATTTTGTCTAGCCCCTTTTGTGGGCATTGTGGTGCTCAGTTGCCCACTGGGCTTAAACCAGGACAAAGGGAATTTCCATTTAACTCTGAATTTCTTTGCTGCCTTTGTGCTTTGCCTTTGCGGTAAAATTTTTGAGACATATTTTCAATGAGGGTACAAGACATTTCAATCCTGAAGTTGATGGGAGCTGAGTGACTAAATCCCTAGGAGGCATGGAAGCTGAAGCCATTAATGTTTTTCTCATTCATTGAGTTGTTTGAAAATGGAACTGTTTCCTCCTGATTTTGCTACTGGACTCATATAGAGTGAGAAGAGTGAGGTAATTTAATCTGCTGTAAAGTAGGAGGACCAAATTCTAAATGAAATGTCCAGAACTGAAAACAATGGTATTCATTCATAGGAGGATTTTGGCCAGGGTGGTTTCCTCAAGTTAGTCGGGATGCTCAGGTGATTCAGAAGCATTGGGTTTGACTTTGTCACAGTCTCAAATCTCATTATTGTTGAGAACATACCAGCTTCTATTTCACCATCTCTCTCCATGCAGAATTCCCAGGTGTGTCACCAACACTGTCCACCTTCCTTTATGGATTTGAGCTTTATGATAGTTTTAGATTTGTGGGTGAATTAACCAGAAGCTTTATAGCTACCAGGTGGCCAGCAATTTCCCAAGCAATAGAATTCCCTTGCTTTCTGCTCCAAATTAAACTGGCCTCAAACTGTATCTCAGACTAGGTGAACATACAGCCCCATTTGCTTCCCAGTGCTGGAACCTAATATAAACTCTGTGTAGAGAAAGATTTATTCCTAGTCTGACAACCAAAATAAATGTCATATAGGTTCTATTAAATTACAAACACTGCAAAAATAGTAAATATAATGTAAGCTAGTGGTATCATTACGGTTAATATGATAAAATGAAGTAGCCTATTTCTAAGACTGAAGATAAAGAAACAGAGGAAGTCTCTGTTTGCCTTTTAATACCAGTTTTGGTGGTGATGAGTGATGACTGAAAAGCAATGGAGCACACTGGAGCTGACTACTCAGTGTTGGCAAAGCTCCCACATTCAAATATTGTCAGTTAATACACAAGAGTGAGTTTTAAGGCATGGAAAATTGAAGGTGGTGACAAGAAATTTAATATAGAAAGAGGGGTGATAGCATAACCCAAATTGCAACTGAAACAAGTAGTACTTCACAAGTATTGAAACATAATTGTACAATAGCACAATTAACCTGTGGAACTCTCCATTAAAGAGTAGAAGTAGGATTAATTATGTCCGAATAGTATTAGCCCGCATAATTTCACAGAACAAACAACAGGTATATGAAATCACAAATAGGTTGAAGCACTCTGTAGCCACTAGATGGAATAATGAAGGAATTTCTCTCTTAATATGACAGAACAACTGGCTATATGTTGCTATAAGAGATACTGTTATAAAGAACTTAACAAAGGCAAAGAAATTAATGTGACCCTTCTTACAGAAAGAAACTAATCTTGAACAGCTTTGCAGACCTCACTGAAATGGTTGGACTTTGCAGAAAAACAGGGCAAATTTAGATCTAGAATTTTCTTTGCGATAATCAAGCTGTACTGTATGTATGCTGAGAGATAAAATTCACTGTAGTAAGGACTGTGTTGAGGTCAAAAAAAAAGGCTCATCATTTTTTATGAATTGTAACACTAGACTGTTTGTAAGACCTAATTTTGGTTAACTATGAAATGTACAATGAAGTTGTAACAAAGACATAACTATGGCTATATACTAAGTGCAAGAAGAAGTATAGAAAAAAGGATTTTAATTGCTAAGGAGAATTGTATTCTAATGCATTGGCTGGAGGTATTTAGAAAGTGCATATGTAAAGCAGACTAAGTAAGACATTCATGTTTATAGGATTTTTCCCCAGTTTGGACAATGACTCATCCTGCCCCTACAAGTCTACACTAAATTTATTTATTTATGCTATAATCACAGCAGTATAACTTTGTCTCTTGATTTCTCCTTAGTGAAGCCTAGGAATTTATCTCTTCAGTGTGAATGATCATGCCAGGAAAGGTATGAAGTGTTAATTGGGCTCTATATAATCTGCTGATCTGGAGCAGATTGGTTCAGAAAATACCTGATCGCCATTTAAGTACTCCAAACAAAGAAGAATTTGCTGAGGTGTTTGGCATGAAAAATTAGTGAGATCTTTTACAGGAAGTCATGGAAAGGGCAAGGAAAAAAGACTGTGCTCTGCAGCACAGCCTGATGTTCACATCATAGAAGAAAGATGTTTTCATGAGACATGAATGAATGTCATGAATGACATGAGGGAATGCTGGTTTTCATAATTTTGAAACCAGTTATTTCTCATGAAAGTGGGGTGTTTTTTTTAAATTAAAAAAACCCCAAACAGCAAAAGAAATAGTTTTTGGTTTAGAGCCTTCGGAGAAAAAGTGGAACTTGAGTAATGATGATATATCTGCCTTTCTATTTCTTTCCAAAACTACTGGCAGCAGATTCCTGCGTACACAGCAATACCAGCTTTCATCTTTGGATGGCAGCAGCATTCTAAGGACATGATTCAACCCAAAATACCCTGGTTTATACCAGTTTCACACTACCAAGATGCCACTGTCTCTGATGCTGAGCTCAAAGCTTAGTGCTGCAAGGTGAGAACTGTGTTATTTGCAGGCATAGCAGGGACGTGTGGATCATGTTAGGTGAGCCTCGGTTAGACAAGGAATTGGGTCTTCTCCAGTTATCAATCCTATTTCCAAAGCAAGAAAGAGTTGTGTAGTGATTATCTACAGCATCAACCTGCCAAATGTATTAGGCCAAAGTCAATCAAAAGATTCTTGCCACCTTCTGTTCTGCCTGCAGCATAAGCGTTAATAATAAACTTCTTAAAAAATATGTTCAAAGTACTAAAAATATTATTAAAGAATCAGAAAATATTACTGAAAATGTTGTTACAAGGATGCTCAAGCAAGAATGCACTCAAGGACATGTTTTCTTTACAATTGGAGCCAACTTAGGAACTGGAGCTGAAACATCCTGGTGCACTGATATGTCCTAGTACATTTTGAAGGACTGCAGATAGACTAGGAGACTAAGAGAAATCAAGGAATTAATAAATAAAGTTAAAATCCAAGAACAGTAAGAGTGCCTCTTCAGATCCGCCAGGGACCACCAGAGAACACCGAAAGACCCCTTGTACGAAAGCACAGTTGATTCGAGAACGTTTAAGCAAATATTTAAATGCATTATCATTATACTTAAATTACAACCAATCATTGTAACTTAGATTGCATAATCCTGGAACTTCTGTGTATAAATATGCTAAGAAAAGTGACCATACTCATGCAAGCTTGGATGGAATAAATAATGCCCCTCGCATCCAACGTCGAATAAAGAATGCCTGCTTCTTAATGTTACATTGGTGTTAAGAGGTTTTTCTATTCCCAATTTCGGTGACAATGTTACTACTTTTTTCCTCCCTTGCTCAAAGAATTGTTTTTGAAGCTTGTTTCCCTCAGCCCAAATGATCATATTTCCTCCACTTCCACTTCACTTCTTACCTGGAGTGTTACAGTATCGGAGGTTTAAAAGGTCTCCTCAAAATTAGTTCTGACCCAAGTCTAACAGGAGTTAATAATAGTAAGCTTTTAAGAGGTTTAAAGATGTTTTAAGATGTTTCAAGCAAACCTTGAAGAGATTTGTCCACTTGTATTATAACCCCTAGGGGTTAGAAGCTGATAAAGAGCTCATTGTAAAATAAACTCTAATAAAGTAGGCTTATCCCAGCAGCTAGAAAATCTCAAAGTAAAAACAAAATTTGAAAGACCTATTTCCTTCAAATAACAATATATATACACATATATGATTTAATGCTTAATTCAAACTTTTATGAGAAGTACATGATATCAATGGTCCTAAAGTTTATCCTTTTCAGAAGCTATTTTCTGAAGAAAGTATTTTAATGTATCATTTTTTTGTAGCCAGAGTGTGTTATGTCTCGTTATGGCAGAATGGAGCTTTGCTTTCATACCTTTTTAAAAGAGCTTATAGTAAAAATAAAGAAGATACAATAATATTTGTAATGGCCCTCTAAATAAATACAAGGTCCATAAAATCAACTCAGTTCTCTGCAGCCTTTAAATCTCCTCCAGTCTCTGAGCTAAAACATCATGGCAGATAAATGTGGGTGTCAAGCCACTTGAGGAATTCCAAGTGAGCAATTTATTTCAGTTGTCGTGGTTTAGGCCCAGTGCATAACCGAGCACCATGATGCCCCAAAAAAGGGCTAGTCAAAATAAGGACTGGGAGGGCTTCTCACCACTTAAAAAGGTCACAGGCAAAAGACACTCATCATAAGGAATAAAAACAAAACAATTTTAATTTGTTACCAACATCAGAGTAGAACAATGGGAGATGCAACCAGATCTTAAAGTCAAAACACCTTCCCCCCACCCCTCCCTTCTTCCTGGGCTCAGCTTTTGTTCCTGGTTTCTTCACCTTCCCCCTCCCCCTTTGCCTTGAGGTGCAGGGGGATGGGAGTGGGGGGTTGCAGTCGGTTTTCACACCACGTGCTTCTCAGGAGTAGGAAAAAACTCAGCCCAGTGTCTCTCTCTGCTTCCACGTGGCCCCCTTTCCATAGGGGAAAAAGTCCTCAAAACTCCAATATGGGTCTGCCCATGGTCACAGTTCCCTCACACACGAACTGCTCCAACACACACTGCCTGGAGTCACGGCTTCTTCAGGGGCAGCCACTGCTCAGGCCAGTCGACCCGGCTCTCGCCACGGGTTGCAAAAAGGGGAAACCTGGGTTCTGCGTCCTCCTCCTCCCTCTCCTTTCTTTCCTTCAAACCGACCTTGGTGTTCTTCAAAGTTGTTCTCCTCGGGCTCCACTCTTTTTCTCTGAAAACTTTCCTGATTTTTTTTTTAATATATTTTTCTTAGATCAGACTTTCCAGAAGACACTTGTTTGCCCTTTGAGCTTTCTTTTCAAGAGAACTGGTAGCCTGCCTTTTTCAAAGCTGATAGAATGCATGTCCATAGCTTTTGTAAACTTAGACTGATCATTGAGCTGAGATGTTTAAGATATTTCAGGGTAAGATTCAGAGCTAGATTAGGAGGTAAAGGTAGTCATCTTCTTGAGAGTCAGTCTTAGCTCCCATTGAATTAGTGGAGATATTGTTAATGCACACATAAATGTGTTGTAATTTCAAGGTTAATCTCATCCGCTGTAGCTTGATTCAGCAGTCCCTGCATAGACTTCCAATGTGCTCTGAGAATAAAGTAACCCAGCACATTTCTGCAATTCTTCCGGAAGGAGATAAGTAGGTTCTGTGTTAGGCATCTCAGTTCTATGTGAATGTCTTAGACACCTTGGACAATTTAAAAAGCCTTTATAAGTCCCTTTGTGGTCTGGTAGTCAGGTGTCCCACTGTCCATGGGCTATGGTGCATGAAGAAAGGATACAGAGGTCATTGCTGCTGGCCATATCTGATTCCCAGTGTGCTGATTCGTGTCCACTCACATTGGACCAACTGAAATCCACCATCAGTCAGAGTCCAGAAAGATTATCCATTCCGATTCATGAGAAACTTAACTATTTTGCCACCACCTCTCTGTAAACCCCTCTAAACAACTGATTGTTAGCCTACACACAGGCCAAAGGAAAATTACTGGTGCAGGTCTGGCTCTTTTCACACATGTACACCCCCCACCCCACCTCCAAATGCACCCCATACATAATTTTAGTCAGAGTCCCCTCCTCGCTCAGTTTTATGGATATATTATCAAATGTTGTTTGGTTTGTTTGTTTTCAG
>NW_010203904.1:0-3356 GCF_000695765.1 Mesitornis unicolor | reverse complement strand
TTCCCTACATGTTTTGTTTTTCAAAATGCCATGTGAAAGGTTCAACAACAAATTAGACTTAGAGGAGAATAGTATAATTCAGTCTGTATAAAAGGATGTCAAATATGTGAGGGAAACAACCTGAACAAATAGCTTTTTGAATATGATTTGCTCCTTGGGAGAAAACCATAACCCTTGCAGCTCCTTTAAGTAATGAGACAGTATGTGTTTCTATATGCTTTTCAGTGATAAGCTTTACCGTGCAATGGTATTTAGTATACTTATTTTTTTCCCCCTAGGGAGAAACTAGTATTAATTTGACAACAACCATCCAAATAAAAACTAAAAAAATCCCAATTTTGAAAGTTTTCTTTAAAAAATGTTTAATTTACACATATCCATTTAGCAGCATAACCTACACAGTCATTTAACAGGTGAGAGTTAAGGTGGATAAGGTCTAATGAGATGATAATATTTCTGTGCTATTTAAGTATAAATGTGCACTATTTAAGTGAGGGGCAACAAATTGTGTCCTTAACAATTCATAACACTCTGTAACTTAAACATACCTAGCAACATCCTGATGTTAGCAGCAGATAATACTCAAGGGTTACCTGATTTCAATTTAATTGTAAATAACAGTCCTTTTCCCTTGCTGAAATCAGCCACAAGTGATGATCATAAAATAAGCCATCCATTTGATTCTACAAATTTGAGGTCTTTAAAATAAATGTGGTAAATTTAAATCACAGGACACTGGTGTTGTTTGGAAAGACTGCCTTTTTTTTTAAAAAAAAAAAAGGAAGAATTTTGGCTCTGCAATGTAGTAGAGAATTCAAACCAGATCATGAGGAGGATATTATACATCATTGTAACTTGCTGTGTCCCACTTAAAAATGAAGTACTTTTTCTGAGGGTGGGGTAATTGCACACTCACTGGGATCAGGATTTAGCACGATGTCCTACCAGCAGTGTTGTGGATTATGCTGCATGAAACATGGGGACATATAAACTTCTTCTTTGCTCTTTTCTTCTGTCAAATAAAGAAGGGACAGCACAACATTTAAAAGGATGAAGCAAAAACTTTAATTGACTGCATCTTGGAAATCAGAAGAGATTTTATTCTGCTTAAAAATATGTACACTTAAATCACCAGGCTTTGTCAGTAGACAAATTAGAATGAAATACTGTTGAACTGTAGGGTTTCAGACTTTCTGAGGTGAAAGTCTAGATAATGTGAAAGAAACTATAGCTTTTGCCCAACAAATATGAAAAAATATAAACAATTTGTGAGAAGATGCATTACTTTGCTCTGCCCTTACCCTCACAGACTTATTTCATTTTCTGTTTCTTGCTGAGTAAGACCTTTACAGGAGCTCAGTGACAGAAAGGGGACAAAGTAGACCACTCCAGAAGAGTAGGAATAGTCTTTTAGAAAAAGCTAAAATTAACTCAGGACAGTGAGAAAATATCAGACAGAGACAAGACAATGTGCCAGAGAGGTTTGCCAGGGAGGGCTATGGTTTATGACCAGGCTCATGTTATTTGTCCATTGTAAAGCACTTCTATTCACATATATTCAGTCATGCTCCCTGCATCAAGATCCTCACTCTGTCTAAATCAAAGGTAACTTTTTCATCAGCTTTATAGGATACTGGATTCAGGACCAAAAGACTAAGTGTTATTCTTTATTATTAATTCTGCATGGTAAGAACACTAAGACATCCTGTTATGGGTATAAGCACGTTGCAGATACAAAAAGGGAACACTTCCCACTCCTTTTTCTGAGGTCCAATCAGTCATATAATTTGTCCAAACATTGTTGCATACCCTCTGGTGCTCACTTTTGGACTGCAGTTGTTGGTGAGCCCTTAGTTGTCTGTAGCAGCAGTGGTCTCATGTGACAAACACAGTTTGAGAACAAAATCAGCTTTAAGTGCTCTCTTTCTAGAAACCCTGAAGTAGTCCTGCTCTTCAGGCATGGAGAGAGAGGTTTGGACTAATTGCAGGTGCTCCAAAGGTGGAGCAAAGTGTAGTAGCAACAAGGATGTTGTCCTGTTGTACCGGTCCACCTGTGACAGAGTAAACTGGGAGATGGACACAAAAATGTTGTGATTTAGCCTTGTCTTCAGCTGCCATCATCAGAAGTTCCATTTTCTGGAATAAAAAGATTTTTTTAAATTTCCTAATATCCTAATACAGTGATAAATTACAGGAAGATTTTTTATAAATATCTAATACAAAAAAATTACATAAAGTAGAAGTAAACAAGGTAAAGTACACCTGCTAACTTTTCCTTGATAAAAATAAAAGCAATAGAGGAAAAATCTTTAAGTTTTTTTTTTGATGAAGGATTTGTAATTTTAGGAAATTCATCATTTTAATCAATTGAATCAAATTCTGTAGAAATTTACACTGCAGTGGTGTACAGGCATAGAAAAAGGTAAAGTAGTATGGACTATAACAACTGAACTTAATGTCTTGGAAAATTTCCTGTAATAGCACCATTTGTTTCAGTTATCATTGCTGGTACTAGAGGAATGTAGCATTTTATCCATTACTGTGGCCGAGCAGATTCTACTTTCCCATAAAAGGCAGAAACTGAAGGGCTGTGCTGTATATCGTTTTACCACAAAGTTTACTCATTGGTCCAAGTTATCACAAAGAGATCTGTTCTGATGTTAATTCAGACACCCTCGCTTAGATTGCATAAAATTTTCTTGAGCATAAAAAATATTTAAAAAATACAGAAGTAGCATTGAGCTGTAAAATGTTCACTTTCAAGCAATGTATCTTATCTCTGCCAAATCTAAAGGTCTAACTCCAAAAAGGCAAAGTAGAGATAAAGGGCAACAGGGAGGGAGAAGATGTTTCTGTAGAAGAAAAACACTGCACTGAAGGAAATTAAATGGATGATGGAATGTCATGAGGCAGTGTGGCTGTGGAGGATATTGTAGGTCAATGTTTCAGATTTAAAATAGAATGTTAGTTCATAGTACCTATGTATATTCAACTAAATTTTTTAGAATTTTTTTATTAATTTTTTATGTTTGAGCAATTGTGTGAAATGTGTAACATGCTTTGAAATAAAAAACCTATATGAAATAAATTTCAGATTTACTATTTGCATAATGGCTACTTTAAAGATATTAGTATGCTATAGAAATCAAACTGTAAGGTCAGACAAATTATAGCATCCAGGTTACATAAAACAACACAGAGTGAAGAGGAAAGTAAAGATACTGAGTGTTTTTCAACAAATGAATATTTAATAAGCTACTTACATTGATTATGAACAAGTTGCAAAGTTTGCAATTTACAAACTAACTGTGGGTTGTAAATGAGGAAAGAATCACAGAATCACACAGAATCACAGA
>NW_010203903.1:0-517 GCF_000695765.1 Mesitornis unicolor | reverse complement strand
CCATACTGGTGTTACTGGTTCATACTGGGGTTAATGGGTCCATACTGGTTTGATGGGTCTGTATTGGTGTTACTGGTTCATACTGGTGTTGACGGTTCACTATGGGGTACTGGTTTTACTGGTTCATACTGGGTCAAGGGGTCTATACTGGGTTCAATGGGTCCCTACTGGTGTTGCTGGTTTATACTGGGTTCAATGGGTCCATACTGGTGTTACTGGTTTATACTGGGTTCAATGGGTCCATACTGGTGTTACTGGTTTATACTGGTTTTAATGGGTCCATAGTGGTTTAATGGGTCCATACTGGGTTTACTGGTCCGTACTGGGGTCAATGGGTCTATACTGGTGTTACTGGTCTATACTGGTTTAATGGGTCCATACTGGTGTTACTGGTTTATACTGGGTTCAATGGGTCCATACTGGTGTTACTGGTCCATACTGGGCCAATGGGCCCATACTGGTGTTACTGGTCCATACTGGTCTTACTGGTTCACTATGGGGTCAATGGGTCCATACT
>NW_010203902.1:0-1881 GCF_000695765.1 Mesitornis unicolor | reverse complement strand
GGAATAGTTCAAGGATAAGTGCCACTCACCACCAGCAGCTGCTGCAGGAGGAAAAAATAAAGAAACTGGGAGGTATGATGTTTGCTAGCTCCTCGGCTGCAGATTTACTGTCTTTCAGCAGAAGACAAGAATCTGACTTTTGAAAATGCAGTGAAGCCTAGTGGCTCATATTCACTGTAAATTTTTTAATCACTGTTCCCTATTTTTCTTCCCAATCCTGAATTAATTCACTGTCATTAAAAAAAAAAACAAACCCAAAACCCAGCAAAATCAAACCCCAAAAGGTAACTGTACAATTCAGAAGTTTTGTGGAAGTGTTTGCAAATGGCTTTTCTGGACATGAAAAACACAAAATAAAGCATGATGCTGTAATCAGGAGGCGCCTACCCCCCACCCCCAAAGGCAGAAGCATGTGAGTTTCCAATAACGCAGATAGCAGCTACCCACAGAAGTGTGTGACTGCGCAGAGCCCGTTACCAAGGCACGCAGGGAGAGAAGGAGGAGGAGAAGGAAGGGGCCCTGGCTGGCTGTCAAATACAGAAACTGAATGATCCCATTTGAAATCCCTGCCTTGTCTTGTGCTCCCTCTGCTAGCAAACCCCTCTCTGTAAAATGGGGATAACGCACTCCGGGGTACAGATCATCATTGCAGCAGGGCCAGGCTTACAGCAAGAGAAATATTTCACACCTTTTTACACAGGGAAGGATCAGAGGGCAAAAAGGAAAGAGAAAAAAAGAGGTTAAGTCACATGTCTTGAGGAATATACCAAGATTCTGCCAAAATCAGAATTTAGGACTCAAATCTCCTGTTCTTTCCCATGCTAGCAACAGCTGCCTCAATAGATAAAAGAATGCGCAAAGCAAACAGCCATTTATTTTATGGGTCACTGTTAAATACTTTGGGCATTTGTACCAATACACTGCTCACAGTGCGCCCATCTTTCCTTTGTTTGGAAGTGTTACCCATCCCAGTAATACTTGCCTCATCAGGACCCCCTGTCTGCAAGCATTTGGACACTGTGATTTCCTCATCGGTCTTTAATGGATAAGAAACTTACTAATTATCCGTTGTATCCCAAAAGAACCCTAGGTACAAAGTCATGAAACGAGACCTTACTGCAGTAGGTACTGCACAGTGCAGAAAGTGGTTTATGGCATGTACTGCGGTGAAGGTTGGAAGAATACATCAAAAATCACCACCCATGCCTGTTTTGTTCCTTGATTTACAATGTGCAAGATCATCAGCTGAACACTTACAGCTCCTAGTTTTGATTCAGTCTTTTGCTCGTACCTAAATGGTTGAGAGAAAATACACAATACCATCACCTCTCTACTACGCACAAACACTTGCACAGATTACTGCTACGAGGTTTTCTTTTACTCTGCACCTAGCACGGACAATTAGACCAACAATAAAGTGATGGCACAGAGCCTGTAAATCACTGTAAAATATGAACGACAATTTAGGTATCCCTCCATTGTACTGACCACTGAGTTTGGACTCAGCGGAGCAGTGGTAATCGAGACCTCGTAGGCTTTGAGCTAGATACATGTGACCATGCACACTGGGAAAAACAGTATTCCATCCATGCCTCATGGGCCCATCCGAAGATGGGCTGTACCAAAGATTCATATTGGTCTCTGACACCCTCTCTCACCAGAAGCAAGCACTAATCACAAGACACTCGCCAAATAAATGTAATTCTCTTTTCCTTCAGCTCTGCCTGTGGCAAGTGCAATTATTCCCTGTATCAGGAGAAGCTCATCAGTCTTCCCCTGGAGATCTCTTTCCTGCTGCAATTGCATAAAAGCACCATATGGACAAATCACTGCTGGTGGCAATGGACCTCGACAACTGCTGGGTGCAGCTGCAATACCATA
>NW_010203901.1:0-1100 GCF_000695765.1 Mesitornis unicolor | reverse complement strand
TTGGCTGGTTTTGGTTAATTAGGTAGAGGAAAATAAAGAAGTCTTGAAGATCTTCTGAGTGTCACGTGTTCATGAGCGCTAGGGCTCTGGAGAGCTGCCACTCTCCAGAGCAGAAGATGTGCTAACAGCAAGCCACAAAGAGCAGATTTCTTGGGGCCAGCTGGAGTTCTAGCAGGGGAAAACATAGAAATAAATAGTGACCATGTCCACTGATTAAGCTCCTATGTTAAAGCAGGAGAAAGGGCAAGGCTTTAGTCTCGCAAGAAGAGCCAAGGCTCAAGAGTGCTCTCCCCCAAGAGGCATCACAGAAAAGAGTCTTTTCTGGAGTTGGCAAGGAAGGCTGTGGGAAATTGATGTAGCAGAATTGTAAAAAAATGTAACAGAACACAGCCTCTGTGGGGAGGGGGGGTGGGCGTGATAATTTTTTTACAGACTCTCCAGGCTGACTTTGACCTACTTGCACTCCCTCTCTCATGGATTTCTTCAGTGCCGGTTTCATTCCTGCATACAGACAAGCCCCAAGGCACAAGTGTCCCGGGTACTCTGGGCAGGACCACTTGTGTACAGCTCAGAGGACAAGGGGTGCTGGCTCTTCTGTGCTCCCAGTAGCTCTTTGGTTTTTGGTTCACAACAACAGGTTAGGTTTGGAGCCGATCTTTTCTGTCTCTTAGGAATCAGCAGCTGTGACAGGGTGGTTCTTGCCTGCAGGCTGTTGTCCTGGTGTGCTAGCAGGAAGAGTGGTGGCAGTCGTGATGTGGTGTAACCTTGCTGCAATCCTCCTGTTGCTGGAGCGTGAGTCTTCCAGAGTGCGAGTGAAGAGCAAGTTACGCGGGCTGTAGCAGAGCAGAGGCTTTCTGGAGTGGATAGCATGTACGTCAAGTAGACCAGCAGTGTCCTTTGTGATGGATGCAGGCTGTTTTTTACTAATCCTAGTTCTGCAAGTTTTTCTGGCGCTTACGCACAGATGTTTTCATTCCAGTGTATCTTAGCGTTAACAAATCTCCTCAAAATGGGATGACATTTTCTACTTGGCAAGTACCTCCAGCTGCTGTGCCGAATGAGGAGTGGTAAAGAGAACTGCTTCAAATGGTGCTTACTTC
>NW_010203900.1:4069-6906 GCF_000695765.1 Mesitornis unicolor | reverse complement strand
AGTTAGTTACATTTCAAGGCATGTATGTCCACCTATTAACAAATAACGCAATTACTTTTTCGCCAATCCAGTAGGTGAGAGTTTCAATTTACTGGTGTATCTGAATCCTCTATAGTGTGGATCCTTCTCACCTTCTGTTAAATTTCTTGTTACTTCATAGGTAAAATCCACCTGCAATTAGAGATAGTTTGCACTCTGAGATGCAGAACAAGGTCTTGCAAGAACTAAAGCTTCTGTCTGCTAGAATTTCAGCAGGTGATGATTAAAGATAGATTAACAGTGAACTAAAGTCCATCTCCTTGGATAAATGTTGTGAAAAGTCTCCTTTAGCTTTTGTGTGTGACATGTCATTACAGCTAGCAACTTGAAAAGAATCACCAGTGTGATTTTCCCTTAAGGTGTCCTTATTTGAGACTCCCAATAGAGCTCAGACTGTCCCAAAGGCTGGATCCTGGCTGTGTCACACCTCCAGCCTGCTCACTACCTTCTTCTTGGAGCAATCTTTGAACAACTGCTCAAAGAGTGTATGTCTCCAACAGACACATGTCTGCTTCTGCCCACAAACTAGTGGGTAACTAGAAACTGGGGCACTACCGCCTCGACCACATGAAAAGAGACCTAAGTCTTAGAGCAAGCTTCTTCCTCCTGGCAAGAGAAACTCTCAGTGAAATCACTGAGCAGAGGAATATCACTTGATAAATAAACTTGATAAAGCCGTCACCCTGAAGTTAAACTGCCCTCGTCTAACTGATCAGTAAGTATTATAACATCCATTTCACACTAGATCACATAAAGAAAGATGTAGAAAGCAACTCCTGCTGTGTTCAAATGCTTGGTTTTGGTCGTGGCAAACTGACTACATGTCACAGTAATGTAAATTATGGCACAGTATTTATTTAGCAAAGCGAAAACACTGAAACATTTGTAATAAAATCTGTGAACAAGCATTATTTGCAAAGTATAGGCATGAAATGAAAAGCTACCCCCTCACAGACACTCTGCCACTTTCCACTTTTCCTTAGCTATCTAAATTTGCATTTGTCTGTTCTACTCCATTCCACCTTCCGCTTTCAAGGGCATTTGCCAATCATATCCAGACTATAATGAGCATTGTACTAGGCAAGAGCAAAGTCCAAAGAGTCTCTTTTGACAAACGAATATGTATTTTTTTAAATGAGAAGTCCTAATCCAAAGAGGAGAACTGGGTAAAAGAGTGATTCCACTACACAAAGACAACAACACAGACTACTTCAGTCACCTCCAAAAACCATTCTGTTTTCTACTTTTTTTCCCCTGGAGGTGGGAGTGGTAAGGGGCAGATTTAAACATTTTTTTTTCATAAGAAATAGCTAAAGGAGAGAAGGCAGTACCATTATTCAAATGGATTTCTCTCATCTTTTGCAATTGTCAGCTGAACATTATGCTCGTTTATTCTTCCTCTTCAGAATAAGTGGACTAAAAAAATGCAGCAATTGCAGCTAATCTAGTCCTTAATACACACTAAGCCACTGTTGCCAGACCACAGAGAACCTCGGTTTTCAAAGCATCTATACTTCACAGATTTTTTCCCTCAATACCTGGAAACTATTTTTCAGGAATGATGGAATTTAAAGAACTTGCACTGAATATACTATCACTTTAGCTTGGACAGGCAATATATGTTAAATCAATCTCCATGAACCAAGAGTTAAATTTAAATTTATATTGAAAGAGTGCAAGGCATTAGTGTGTAAACTCATACTGTACTTTGGTCTCTAAATTAAATTTACAGAGTCTACTGAGTCTGACACTTCATAATGAAGTACCAGGAGTGTCCAAAGCTCAGATACCCCTGATGATAATTTGCATTTGTCAACTACAACTTTTCTGACAACAGAAGCAAACTATTTCAGCATACAAATTATATTTGGATGAATGGAAAGAACTATTTTAAAATCCCCACTAATGTGACTGAGGTCTTTTTGGTTTTCCATCAATCTTAAACCTATGTTTGTGCTTTGCCTTTTGTGCAGTTATTTAAAATATAAAATAGAGCATGAAATAAAGAGTAAATCTACACAAAAATCTGATATTAAAAATATTTGCCATATAATAATAGATCAAGTAAAACATACTATTACCCACATGGCTTCCATAAAATATCTCCAAAATTTACTGTAGAAACTAATGATGTACTTCCTCCATAAAAGAAACCAAGCTCAGAAGTGGAGAAAAACATTGTGTATTATTGCTAAACTAAAACAAAAGAAGATCAGATGCGCTGCAACTGCGATTTGCATCAAAGTAAGAGATATTCAACAAGGGGCAAACAGACACTTACACAAAGACCAATGGCAGAACACAGATACACCTCTAATCTTAAACTGTATGCTACGTGCAACTTGTACTGTGGGATTGGGGTTTTTTTGATCATTGCTCTTCAGAAAAGACAAGAGAACAGCACCATCCCTACTCAGCTTGCAATTTCAACTAATTTTAAAAGACACCTTTATTTCACAAATTACAGTTCTTTTTCACGCTACTTCACATATATTTTTATAAAACATCCACAGTTTTTTCTGTTGAAAAATCTGATTTGAAATTCTCTTTTGAATGCTCTTTTCTGAACAGACAGTCTACTCATCACCAGGAACTTCCTGTTCTTGGACACTGCTATATGTTGAGGCAGGATCTGGTGCTCCTGAATTCCACACACTACTGTAAAACAGTTGTGTTCAAGACACTGCTCAAGTGTCTGTGTGACACTGACATACATATGAGTAAATAGTTTGGTTTACCAGTGTGGTATGTCACATTTCACTCAGAACTTAAAAATGTCAAGTGTCTTCAGGTTGGTA
>NW_010203900.1:0-4038 GCF_000695765.1 Mesitornis unicolor | reverse complement strand
TCTTTCCCCTTCAATGTACACATCTGAATAGAAATAAAGACTTTTAACGTTTAATCAGTAAAGACAGAAATACGCTTTTTGTTTTAATTTAAACCTATCTATCAAAATGCTGCTTTCAAAAGAAAACCTACTAATTACAATTCACTGAAAATTCATATTTGAAGTAACAAAAACTCCTTTGGTAAATAATTCAGCCTTATATGCAAAACGCATTCAGGAGATAATTAAGATCTACATGTTGCTGAAAGATTCAATCATTAGGAAGAATGACACCATTTATAGGATAAGGCAATACAAGGATGGTAGGATCTCTGTACTACATTGATCTTAAATTTAAAAGGTGACAAAAGTCATTCCCTGTATGACTAGCAATGGCAATGCTTCTGCCTTTGTAGAATTTAGGAAAAACATAAATTAGCATTCACATTGCTTTCAATTCATTTATCTTGATATTATCTTTTCTTATTCTTATTAACAGCCTTTTTAGAGCTTATTATTATAAGATAATAAAAATACACGCTTTGTGTGGAAAAAAAAAACCCAAAATACATTACTTCCAAAAGGTGGGAAAATTAAGAACACTGAAATAAAACACAAAAACTTTAAGTCTCCTGTATAAACACGCTTCATTCCAATGCTCACTACTGTAATTAAAAGACTGTCCAGCAAGATGTAAAATTATTAGGTTGCCTCAGTCCGCTTCCCACTGAACAAGTGTATACTTCTAATGGCTTTCACTGCCATGGCATCTCAACATCCAAGGAAAAGAGTGATGTGACAAAGTTGAGCAAATGAAACAATTCCAGTATGAAGCTGGAGTTGGTTCTGTCAATTGAGACAGAGTGTCAGTCTCTGGAGCTGTCAGGATGTCACACTTCATTAATGCCGACTTCACTTCAACATTAATAAAGAAAGGAAATGTATTTAATGGTGAGGCCCCGCAGTGCAGCTTCTCCACAAGGAAGAAACACCCGTGCCAGCAGGGCCCTGGGACTGCCTCTCGAGCAGAGATGCCCTTGCTGCTGCCCATGCAGGGGAGATAAATGATAAACTTCTCTCCCAGGCCTTAGGGAGGCTAACCCTCCATCTCCGATCCTATTTATTAATTTTATTTATGGCTCCTTTACCTAAATAATCAAACAACTACACACACTTAGACTTCTATATTTAGCAACTATGTAAAGCAAAGGAATCACAAGCCTTATTCTTCATAATACCACTAGTTTACACTGTATCTTGATATCAATCATAACTAATACCATCTGAAACCCCCTATGTTTTAAAAGCTGAAAAACTTTCCAAGCATGCCTGTTCAACACATGATGAAGAACCCACTTCCGGACATCTCATGCAAAGGATGAAACAGAAGACCAAAGTGGAAGTAAAGAAGAAGAACTAAATACAAATTAAGTAAAACAGTATTTAAAAGTATTTAAAACAGTATAAAAAAGTATGTAAAAGTAAACTGTCTTCAGACTGCCTTCAGATTTCCATTTGGAAAGCAGACTTGCATCTGAAGAAAGAAGTGGTGGTTGAGCAGAAATATGTATCACATTTTCAAGCTGTAATATCATTTCTCATCTACTAGTTTGTTGAAGAATGACTGCAACGTAAGAAAAGTTACAGATTATTAAAGAAAAATATGCTAAATAAGGTGCATCTCCTTTAAAGGTGTAATAATAATAAAATAAAAATCAAAAGTCACAGAAGTCTCCTTTTCTATCTTCTTTTAAAGAAGGAAAAGTACCCACACAAAACTATCACTCCAGCTGAAATTGTGTGAGGCCGATATTCCCTTTAATGACAACCAGAATTATAAGACATACTTTGTTGTGTTGCTTTTACCCATGAGGTATTGCTCTAATCTCTTTTTGTCTCAAGAATTACAGTACCTGTGTTGCAGGTCCTCCGAAAAAAAGTAAAGTAAAAAAAGTCTTCCGAAAAGAAGTCTCAAGTAAAACCCGATACCATTCCCCACATCAGTCCCTCTCTTATTGTCAGATGTTGCAATGCTACGGTTTTTAATGCCCCATCTGGGCAAACCCATCCCCAGCAAAACACCTTTACCAGTGCTCTTTCTGAAACTCACAAAGAAAATCTGTCAGTGGCTGGCAAAAATATGTGCATAGCTTTTGTAAATTTATTTAGAGGCAGAATAGAAATTTTCTACACTGCCTAGGAAGACTCTGATAAATAACGAAGAAACCGTAATGCAAATCTGTATCTTACATATGCATGCATGCAAATCAAAGTACAACTTTCATGCAAACTAGATAATACACTTCTAAATGTACTTAACTATGATACACATGATGTCTCTGAGGAGGAAGAGAGAAATTATACCACTAATACCACAACTGTCCAAGACATCCACAAAGGATAAGGAAAGAACAAGAAAAGCAGAGAGGGAACTGAATGGCACACCACCAAATACTTTCTGTAAAAAAATAAAAGATAACACACAGCTTCGAAACATGAATTGCAAATGAAGATGGAGCCCACAAAAACAGTAGAATTCTAGAGACACCAAAGACACCATCATCATCGAGATTTGTAACATTAGCTTCTGTACCCTTAAAAGGAATAAGGTTGAAGAAAATAAAAGCACACTAAAGAAGGCTACGGAGTGTCAAAAAGAGAGAAACCAAGTAACGAGTCAAAGAGGAAATCACAGCTTAATTTGTAGTACACAAAAAAGCCCTTCCAATACACTACAGAGAACTTCTTCACAAATCACTAAAATTCATTGAGCCAGAAAGGACACAGGGAATTACAAATCTTATCACTCCTTGTCTGCTGTGCTTGTCTCCTTCAAAAGCACAATACGCTTATTTCTTTAAGCTGCAGGAGTCAACCTCAACATGCTCAACAAAACCAACTAATGAGAAAGACAAATGTAAAGTGATGCTATCACTCCTAATTTTATGAAGTTAGGATTGATGAAGCAATAAACTGAACTGAGCAACTGCGGTAACAGTGTGAAGCCATTACAGAATACAAATCAAAATTCTATCTTCAGTTAGGAAGTTGTAAAAGCCCATACTTGTACACGTATATTTTTAAATGCTAGAAAGTCACAGTGAAGCGTTTAAAGAGAGACACTGGTAAGAATTTATCCCCATATCAAGAAAATCCACATTGCTTGTTGTTGTTTCAAACCTGTTTCCCTATTCTTTTTTTAAATCAACACCTTGTCTGCTTTGACTTGCCTCAAAACCTGATCCAACAGGTATGAGAACCACAGGCGTCTGACAATCATATGGAAAACTCATTAAAATACTGAATAAAAATTATTTACTCTTAATTCTTCACTTTGCTACACCTACACAAGAATGAGGATATTGCTGTCCTTAGCAAGAAATCCAGCTTTTTAACTTGTTTTGCTTTTGTTAACATCTATTACATTCTAAGGAGATTATTAAAAAAACCCAACAAGCCAACCTAAGTTAATGTTTCCATTTACTGCTATAGTCAATCGGTTAGAAAGACCCTGTGACCATCCACAAACAGACTTCAGCAAAACTTAGAAGAAATACAGGATTAATGCACTTTCCTCCATCACCGCTCATCCCAGAGGGCCCAGTGCACCACCACCACAAACACTCACACTTCTGAAGTCAGTGTAGAATTCTGTGGGAAAAGGGCACAATAGACCCTTGAAGACCAAGAGACTAAAGACCTTTTCTCTGATAAATTAGGAGTCTAAGGTGCACTGTAGTGAACAGCAGTTATCAATCACAGAATCACAGAATGGTTTGAGTTAGAAGGGACTGTAAAGATCACCCGGTTCCAACGTCTCCTGCCATGGGCAGGGACACCTCCCAACAGACCAGGTTGCTAAAGCCCTGTCCAACCTGGCCTTGAACACTGCCAGGGAGGGGGCATCCACAGCTTCCCTGGGCAACCTGTGCCAGTGCCTCACCACCCTCACAGTAAAAAAAATCTTTCTAATATCTAGTCTGTTGGGGTGGCCAAAAAGTAATTGTGGGGTTTTTTTAAACAGATTAACATACATATATTGAAATGTAACTAACTTCA